>NW_005842596.1:63790-79418 GCF_000455745.1 Alligator sinensis | reverse complement strand
CCCTGTTGTACGTGACCACAGACGGGGATGACTTGGAGGTGGGGGAGGCGATGGTGGGGGTCACCAATCCCTCATCTGTCTCCCAGCTTCTAGAGTTGGGTGGTAGTAAAAGTTATGCAGAATGCCTCTCTTCTGGAGGCCCAACCCAGTGGGTGGCAGGAGTCTGTTGACTTCTGTTATGTCCCAGCCTACCAAATTGGAAGAGGAAGCTAGTGAGATGGAGATCCAGCTTTTTGAGCATCTCAAGTGACCTCAAGAGCAGGATGACCTCTCTCCCCCCAAGAAGGCAGGGATCACTTTCCTGGAGCCAGTCTATGACCTGGATGGTGAGAGGAGGCTGATATGTCTAGACTTTGAGGGTGTAGACACTGTGTTTGTGAGTGAGCTCCCACCTGGGGTGCAGCCTTGCTGTGCTTCTGTCAGAAATGCTCAGCCCATGTTGGCAGACCCCACCTGGGTTGCACACAACTATGGGGGTCTCCTGGCTTTTTTGAAGCAGACCAAAGGACAGAAGAATGTAGCAGGGTGCATCATCCAGTGGTGAGCAGATCCTAAACTCTTTGTCAAGGCTGCTGGAGCTGCGGCCAAACTTATGCAACAAGATCTGGGTACTCAGCAGATGGCTTCCCATCTGGAGAAGCTTGCACAGTGGGTGAAAGATGAGTGGGGTTTGTTGGGGGTGGGGGGGAGGACTCCCTGGAGTAGAGTAGGGCATGATAGGCCTTCCCCAACCTGTCTCTGCTATTTTGCTCTACTCTTGGGTGCCCGCTTTTCCACCTACACCCTACCTTGCTCTTCCTCTCTCATACCTACATCCATGGCAGCCACGACCATTGGCACTTTTAATATCAATGGCTGTGGAGATCCAGTGAAACAGGAAGCCATCCTGGAGCTCCTGTGCCAGAAGCGGCTGGCCATTGCCTTCCTCCAGGGGACACATTCTGAGGGGCTCAACCAAGTGGCTTGGCACGCTACCTGGTGAGGCCACTTGTTCCTGAGCCATGGCACCAACCTTAGCACTGGGGTCGCAACTCTCCTATGGCCACAACTACAGCATGACATGGTGGTGGCATGGGAGGTCATCCCTGGCTGCCTTCTGATTGCCCACATCACCCTAGCACAACACCACCTGCTACTCATCAATGACTACACACCCACTGATGGCCAGGAGAAGGCTGCTTTCTTCAAGACATTGGCTGCCCTCTTGCACAATGCTAGTGAGGATGATGACCTACTCCTCGTAGGTGGGGACTTTAATTGCACCATTGACACCTCACTCAACTGCATGGGGCCTAAGCCTCACCTGCTGTAATCCCAGAAGCTGCAGTCTGCCCTGGAGATTGCAGACCTCATTGATGTCTGGCAAGCTCTGCATCCTGATGTGCTCCAGTACACCTGGGCCAGGATAAGTGCTGGTGGTATCATCCTGGCTTGTCTTGACCACCTTTATGTCACCAGGCACCATCTGCCACTCCTGTGCAGTGGCTGCATCATTCCCTTGGGCCTGTCAGATCATGGCCTGGCCTGCTGTGAACTGAGCCTGCCCAGGAGAGTCTGCATGCAGGCACCTTATTGGTGCTTTAATGTCAGCCTGCTTCAAAACTCTTACTTCCAGGACTGCTTCACCTGCTTTTGGCAGGGCTGGGAGGCCACAAGACTGATCTACTCTTCCTGGAAGTTATGGTGGGATGTGGGCAAGGTACAGATCCAGGCTTTTATCCAGTACACCCAGCTGGCCACAAATGAACTGTGCCACCATATCCGAGAGCTGGAGGAGGATGTGACAGAGCTCGAGGCCATTGTGTTGGCCGCTGGCAGAGACACATTGCTGCACGAGAGCCTCTGGTTCTGCAGGAAATGTCTGTGTGACTTGGCAGAGAGTGCAAACCATGAATCAAGGATCTGTGCCTGCTGCCAAGAGCTCGCTGAAACGGATGCTTCAAACAACTTCTTCTTCAACCTGGAGTGGCAATGGGCAGTGAGCAAAGTCTTAGATCACTTCAAGACCCCCAAGGGATGGGTAATTATGAGCCCAGATGAAATATGTGAATACATGGTCACCTTCTATCATGACCTGTTTGCGGCTGAGCCATCCTGCCCTGAGGCCATGTGGAACTCCACGAGGGCCTGCCACATCTCTGTGCCCCAGAGGCCAGTGAGCTTGAGTGGAAATGGTCTCTGGAGGAGCTGGCAGTCACTGTGGCAAAGCCCCAGGCCTCAACGGATTACCTGCCGAGTTCTACAAGACCTTCTGGCCTCTCCTTGGCCCCTGCCTCCTGCGTGTTTTCCAGGAGAGCCTTGCCAACAAGGTCCTGCTGATCAGCTGCCGCTGAGGTGTACTCATGCTGCTGCCCAAGAAGGGAGACCTTGGCTGCATTAAGAACTGGTGGCCTGTCTCCCTACTGTGTGTGGACTACAAGATTCTGGCCAAAGTGCTGATGACCTACCTTTGCACCCTCATGGCCTCTGTCACTGGGCCTGAGCAGAGTTATTGCATGCCGGGCAGGACCATCCAAGACAATCTGTTCCTTCTGCACGACCTACTCTCAGCCAGCGAATTCTTCAGCCTGGACATTGGTCTCATCTCTCTGGGTTAGGAGAAGGCCTTCGATTGGGTGGGCCATGCCTACCTCTTCCATACCCTGGAGGCCTTTGGCTTCTGGCTCTTCTTCATTGGGGGGCTCCGGGTCTTGTACCAAGACACCTCCTGCTGGCTCAAGGTGAATGGCATGCTCTGCGCCCCATTCCCCATATGCAGGGGCATCTATCAGGGCTGCTCCCTGACAGGCATGCTCTATGCCCTGGCAATTAAGCCGCTGCTGAACATGCTGTCATGATGCCTAAGCAGTGTGGCCCTGCCTTTGGCCATGGGCCCATCCACTGGCCCTCTGCTCCAGCTGTCAACATATGTGGATGATGTGACCGTTTTCCTTAACACCCAGGAAGATGTGTGGGCCCTGATGGACTGTCAGTGAGCGTATGAGAGTGCCTCTTTGGCCCATATCAACTGGGCCAAGAGTGACAACCTGCTGCTTGGCGCATGGACCAACATGACCCCACCAGATTTGTCAAGGGGCCTCACCTGGCCCCGCAAGGGCCTCAAGGTCCTGGGTGTGTTCCTGGGGCTGCCAACCTTCATGGTGCACAACTGGGATGGCCTTGAGAAGGGGATAGGAGCCCACCTGCAATGGTGGTGCTGCTGCCTACCCAACCTCTCCTACCATGGATGTGTCCAACCTGGTGGTGGTGACCCTGTGGCAGTGGTGTGCTATACTTGACCCAGCACAGGACCTACTTGAGAGACTCCAGCATCTCCTGGTAGATTTTTTCTGGGATGGGTGACACTGGCTCCCACAAGCTGTCCTTTACCTACTACCTACCTGTCGCTGAGGGGGACCAGAGTCTGGTCGACCTGGCGGGCAAAGTGGCCACCTTTTGCCTGCAAGCCCTTCAGCAACTCCTCTATGGTGAGGAGCACCTACTCTGGCAACAACTGGTGTGCCAGTTCCTGTAGAGGGTGGGGACCCTCGGCTTCAACCGGGAGCTCTTGCTGCTGGATTTCATGCTCCTGAACTGGGCGGTGCTTCTGGCCTTCTACCACAGCATGGTATGAGCCCGGCAGGCCACCTTCCACCTCCATCCCCAGGCCCAGCACCTGTTTTTTATGCATCTGCTGAGGAAGCCCTGAGGGAGCACTGTGCCACGTGGAGGACGGCTGTCATCAATACATACTCTGATGTCATGACCGGTCTGAACGACTGGGCAGGCTCGGTGGTGGACTGTGACTCTAAGCTCATGCCGCACCCTGGGCCCTCGCCAGGCTGCTTTTTGCTTTTTTTCTTTGTGTGGGTAGTTGAAGGTTTTGTCATGTGTATGACTGGATAGAGCAGGGTAGGAATCGTTTGTTTATAAAGGGCTTTGGTCTGTATGACTGTGTGGATGATGTCCCAACCACATAACGGCATGTTAGGCATGACGTGTTATACTGCGAAGGTGTCTGTCATGGTGTGATGTTATGAATGTAATGGCATGATACTCTTGGTTTGATGGTAATTTGTTTGTCTTTGCTTTGTATATTGGACCTGGACCTGGAGGGGCCAACTTTTTGTACTCCAAACCACTGAATAAAGTAACTAAAAGTCAAAAGTCCTTCCTTCTGTCCTTCCAACTTTCTGTCCTTCCTGCCCTGTCCTGCCTTTCCTGCTTGCCTCCCTCCCTCAGTGCTAAAATCCTTCGCCATGCGGGTGTAACCAGGGTGGTACTCCAAGAGGTACCCCCTCTCCAATTGAATGGATCAAAGCAGGTGCACAAGTGCTGTGGGAGGTGTAGGGACTCTCCTCCCCCTATACAGCAGAGCCAGACCACCAATGGGGACTTAACCATATACTTTTTAATGAGAGAACAATACTGGGAACATAACCAGTATAAACCAGGGAGGTATAGGGGACACTACAATGCCCTGAGGGGGAAGGATTCAACAAAGGTTAAACACTTACAATCATAGACATATTCATCCAGTTGACAAAAGACAGGGTTAACCAAAATGTAAAACACAAACAGCAGAACAAACAATACTGGTTGGTGAAATATAAAAGGCACAAAATGCAAAATGTCAAATGACAAGGAATATAGGGCCTAGGAGGGGGAGAGACAACGGCCCCTTTCCACTGCAAGAAAGAATTCTCCCTCTTAGTTCACTCACCCCAGGTCATCCAAGCTGGCATTTGAACTCAGATTTCCCACATGATACGTAGAAATGCTACCACACAGCCACCAGCGCCAGCACTGTTCCAAGCTGCTAGGGGTCTTGATCTTCCTGGAGCCCCGGCCTCATGTGGCGCTGCCTGGCCTCTTATTGAAGGAGATGGAGTAGAACTGAGAGCCTCTCAGGTCACTGCTCAGATCCTTGCTGGAGCAGGGGAGCCTCTGCTGCTGGCCACAGTCTCTCATAGGGGATCCTGGAGCCCAGCGTGGAGCGGAGGGCCCAACCACTGCCTGCAGGTACCACGCTTTCAGGCTCTTCTGGGGCAACTGCTCCCACCCCGCTGGCCCAGCTCTTGCCAGCTCTTTGAATCTCCTTCCTTGTGGTCCCTCGCTGGTCTCCCCTGAGTCAGCTGCACTGCCCCTTTTATCCCCCTCCAGGTGACCCAAGAGTCCAATCAGGGGACATGGAGGGTGAGTCTCTGGGGTCTGATTGGTGAGGAAAGGGATTCCCTAGTCCTCTAATCATCTTTTACCCCTTCAAAACCCCTGGGCTAAGTCACTGCCAGCTAGCCTGTCACACAGGAAACCCAGGTTTGATTCCTGGGTGTGCATATAACTACAGCCATTGTGGCACCAAATGGCCATATTATAGATGATGCCAAGCTGCGGGGTGTAGCTGATACACTGGAGGGTAGGGCTAGGATTCAGAGTGACCTAGACAAATTGGAGGATTGGACCAAAATAAATCTCACAAGGTTCACCAAGGACAAGTGCAAAGTCTTGCACTTAGGATGGAAGAATCCTGCTACAGCCTGGGGACTGAATGGCTAAGCAGCAGCTCAGCAGAAAAGGACCTGGTGGTTATAGTGAACAGTAAGCTGGATATGAGCCATCGGTGTGCTCTTGTTGCCAAGAAGGCTAACAGCATACTGGGCTACATTAATAGGAGCATTGCCAGCAGATTGGGGGAAGTAGTTATTCTGCTATATTCAGCACTAGTGAGGCCATATCTGGAGTACCGTGTCCAGTTTTAGGGCCCCGTACTATAGAAAGGATGTGGACAAGTTGGAGAGAGCAGAGTGGAGAGGAATGAAAATGGTTCAGGGGCTTGGGCATGTGACTTATGAGGAGAGGCTGAGGGAACTGGGTTTATTTAGCGTGGAGAAGAGAAGACTGAGAGGGGATTTGATAATAGCCTTTAACTACCTGAAGGATGGTTCTAAAGAGAATGGAGCTAGGCTGTTCTCAGTGATAGCAGATGACAGAACAAGGAGCAGCAAGGGAGGTTTAGGTTGGATATTAGGAAAGACTTTCTCATAAAGAGGGTGGTGAAGCACTGGAACAAGTTACCTAGAGAGGTGGTGGAAGCTCCATCATTGGAGGTTTTTAAGTCCAGGCTAGGCAAAGCTTTGGCTGGATGATCTAGATGGACATGGTCCTACTTTGAGCAGGGGGTTGGACTAGTTGGAAGTTGCGGCTTATTTGGTTGCATAAATGCTGTTTTGGTTTTGCTCTTTTTTAATACTATTCTTTTTTTAAGAAATAGCTTAAGAAATTACAGGAATCTGCATTTTAAGAGTGTGAATGAGCATATATATATATCTATGTATTCTCTCTCTCTCTCTCTTTCTCTTACTTAGGGGGATGTGTCTATACAAAATGCTACTTAGTTATAGTGATGAGCTACAGCGATGTAGCATCAGCAGGCACTAACTCTGATGCCGCCACTACTGCACAGTAGCTCATTGCTACTGTGTAGTAGGGTCGGAAATGACCCATGCACTGCCGGGGCTTTGCAGTAGGAATGGGTACTATGCAGTCATACTTGCTAAAGCAAGTGCTAAATGACTGTGCAGTACCAACTGCATAGTCAGGGGCACGTGTAGACACACCCAGGCATACTTCATTTTTATGTCTTTGATTTCAGTGGTAGTATGGCACTGAGAAGCTCTGAGGATCTAAGCAGTAGTTCTAGGCTTCAAAGAAATGCTGGAATTTTCATTCAAAAGAATTTAGATCAGTGGCTAGCAACCTCTAATAAGCCACAGCTGGAACAACCTGTCTGGCCCAGTGTGGGCTGGGTGGCTCTGATGGCACATCAGCAGCGGAGGGGACTTTCCCTGTGCTTGTGCTGGGGCCAGGCAGCTGGGAGCTGCTTCCATGCCATTTCTTCCAGCCCCTTGCCCCTGCCTGCAGTGCAAGTGCAGGTTCCAGCTAGGGTGTCTGCGTGTGTGTGTGTGGGGGGGGAAGTGGGGGGAGCTGCGTTGGTGCTGTACAACTGCAAACTGCATCTGTGCTGCTGCCGCTTTTCCCTGATTCCTTCCCACACCTCTTCCCATCCCACCTCCCAGCTGCAATGTGGGCACAGCTAGAAGCTGTCTGGCCCTTGCACAGCTCCCCATGAACTAGAAGCTGCACCCACCCCACAGCTTGATGGGGTTGGGGCAGAAGGATGAGAAGAAGTAGCACTGGCATGGACACAGCTGGCATGAACCTGCCCAGCCCTGGCTTAGGCGTGGGTGTGAGCACAAACCAAGCCCTCCAGCTTCATGGGCTAGATCTAGTGGTTCTGCAAGCTGGATGTGGCCCATGGGCCACAAATTGCCCTGGTTTATATAATCAGGACTTATGCTAGCTTGAGCAATTGAACATAAATTAATCTGTCTCTATGTATAAATCTGTGGTAGTAACTAGTCAGCATCTTTAAAATACAAAGAAGACATTGAGGAAGTAAACTTTTCCAGAGAGTACAGTAGCTGTGTACAAGGACAAGACCTGACAGGGATAAATTTGACTTTTACACCTTTGATTTCAAAGTTGCACACAATGCTTTACACATATATAACTTCCCAGTACATTAAATATAATAGAATTAGTGAGTATATAGTGAATATCAATATATGAAAAGTGCTTTTAAACAGTGAATATAGAGTAAAGTAGGAATGCACCAGACAGTAAGACTTTTGTCAAAATAGTTTAGTTATTTTTTAAAAAACACTAACTTTACCTAGCTTGTTTTTAAAGGATGTGGGCAGACTATTCCAGATTTGGAGCAGAATTGTCAGGTCACTTGAAATAATAAAAAACAAATTTTCTTTTGACAGGCTTCCTGGGCAACATTCTTTATACCTCAAGGACCATGACTTAATGCCTATTTTGTTTTTGAAAATGGCTAGGCTTTAGAACTGCCAGGATTACCTTGGAGTGTTTTTGTGTGGCTTTATAAAGGCTACTGAAGCACAGAAAACATTTTGTTTACAGTAATCAGTCATTTTATGCCTAGGTTCTGATTTCAGGTCTGCTGCTGTAATTTTGGATTAACTCCATAGAAGTCAACAAGTTATTTCAGATTTACGCCACAATTGGGATTAGCATTTGGCTTTTAGTATCATAGTAATTGTTAGTAAGTGACTCAAAGGGGGCATCTACTTGTACCTCTTTTAAATGCTCCTAGCCTAAAATTGTCATTTTTAAGGTGCATTAAAGGTCCGTGTCTACATTTGGACACCCTTAATGTGCCTTAAAAATGGCAGTTTAAGGCTATGTGAGCCTAAATTTGATTCCCCCATAAAGCAGGTATCAAATTTAGGTGTAAAGAACTAAGTTGCATTAGCTCATGTGAAGACATGCTAATGCGCATTAACGTGGTGTGCACCAATGGATAGGCACCACGTTAATCTGCATTAGTGAGTCTGCACATGTGCTAATGCAATTTAGCTATTTGCACCTAAAATTAATGCGCCTTAATGTACATTAGCATGTCCATATGCAGACGTGCACCTAAATCACCTTAATGCGCCTTAAGCAAAAGCACATTAAGTGTAGGCACTTTCAATATATTTGAAAAAGGACTTTTTGTTATCCTTAATCCTGGACGCTAATCCGAGCTCTATCTCCGCCTTGGCCTTCCTAACAGCCCGCCTGCAGGCCCGAGCAGAGGAGGTATACTCCTCTTTGGAGATTACACCCCCCTTCCACCGGGCGTACGCCACCCTTTTGGCAAGCAGGCATTCCCGGACACCCTTGGTGAGCCAGGGGGGCTTTTGGACACTCCTGCCCGCCTTGCTTCTTGTCGGGATGGACACCCCTTGGGCCCCGAGTATCGTTTGTTACCAAATCTGCCCATTACTTTGGGGTGTGCTCATTTATTAGGGATAGGACCTAGGGTCTTGGTGATTCTGTCAATGTGCTGCTTGTGGCTAGGAGCTGGAACCAACTTCCAAGGGAGGTGGTGCTGGCCCCTACCCTGGGGATCTTTAAGAAGAGGCTGGATACTTACCTGGCTGGACTCATTTGAGTCCCGTTTTTGTTTTTAGGGTGAGTGGTTTTGTTTGTGTTTTTGGGTTGTTCTCCCGCCCTGGCGGGGGGTCGGGCTAGAAGATCTATTAGGTCCCTTCCGACCCTGAAACTATGAAACTATGAAACTATGAAACTATGAATACTACCCTGGTTTCACTAAGTATTTGGGGAAACTTAGCTCAAGCTTAACTGATACAGTTCAGGTTCAGAAGTTTATGCCTAGAAAGAAGACAGAGAACGCTGGGATCTCACCTAGTCCACGGTACTCAGGCTGCAAAGCTGACAGGCACAGTCTGTAGCACAGTCCTTGAAGGGAGAGATGATCTGTTCTTCCAGCGTCCCAAGAACGACAGGGGATGGTGTCAGCACAGGGGTTTTCTTCTTCTCCTTCTTTCCTCCTGCTTCTACTTCTTTTCCTTCCTTTTCCTCTTCCTCTTCTCCCTCTAGCAGCACACACACTTACAGATTTTTATACCCTCAGTTTAGCTGCTTCGAAGCACCCTCAGTAGTGTAAATCATTGTCTTTTCTATTGACAAGGGGTTATCTGGTTTGGACCATCTCAGGAAACTGATTGATAATCAGGAAACACTTAAGATTAGGGAGTAACCCAAATACTTGGGAGCCAGCTTGAGATTCCTATGGGTGGCAGATATACTGATGGGATATCTCATGGTTTCTTCAGGAACAATAGATAGCTTGCAGCATCAGGATTTTGGATTTTTACTTGTTGTGCACAAGCCTCAGCTTAGCATGACTTTTCCAGATCTTACTATAGTCTTTTAACAGACTTAAAGCAATTATTGGGGTGCTCATAACCTTTTGTGGAGAGGACTCCCACCAGTCGTCTCGGGAAAGATATGACAACACATGGGATTAGGGCTCCAGCAGGCTGGATGCTGTGATGAACCCTTAACCATTGTTCCAATGTTGCCCATACCCCCTCTGACTCGGTCTCTTGCCTCAGCATTCCCTAACCCGGCAACCGAGTTTTAGTCAATCAAGTTTAAATAGGCCTCCCATAGTGGGACCGGGGAATGTACGGCCCGAGATGCCTATTAAACTTAGAGCTGTGTGTGTGTGTCTGGGGGGGGAAAAGTCCTTAGCAAATCCAGATTAGAACTGGTCTGATAAATGCTGAGCTGGGTGTGTGTGAACATGGGTTGATTAACATTGGAAGCACAGATTCCCCATCATGCAGCGCTCTCCTGCTTCTCTGGTCCCAGAATTCACTGCAGCCTCTGCTTCAGGCTTTCTCTTTTCCATCTCTCATGTAAATGAGACCTAGGGCAGTTGATTCACTCATCACCCTTATCTGGTGAGGGTCTTAGGTGCGTCTCTCACTGCATCTTAATCAGTTTCATTTAGGTAGAGGAGGGGAGGGAGGTGGGGGGTGAGTCCTTTGTGAGTCAGACAGACTGCATCCTGTACCAGGGTTCCCCAAGAATACAGAGCTGAGACGTAACACTGAGGTACCTTTTAAAATCCTCTTGGTTTAACTAAATTGAGCTGTTTTAATGTGTAAGGCAGTTTTTTCTAGATCCTTCTTGAAATTATTTTTGGAACTCATATTAAGTTATCAAAGTCTTTTAAAGTTTGGACACCAGATCTCAACCCACTTAAATGTTAAATATCATGTACAATAAGTAAGTGATGTCTGCATAGTACAACTGGTATATAGTGTGCCTTTGAAAATTATTGTGTTCATGTACTCTGCATGTGAGTGTATATATAGGGATGTGGGTATATATGTGTAGATGTATATACATTTAAGAATATCAGCTTCTTTTAAAAAGTACCTTAACAATTATCATAAAAACTGACTATTCAGCTAAAGCTAATGAAGGAAAAATGCTTATGCATAAACTATATTTAAAAGTAAATGGTATCAGCTGTTTCCTTTAATTTTATGCTTTCTAATATAGTGAGTAGCCATGTGTATAAATACAATGGGTGACTTTAGATATATGTAAATATGTTTCTTTCTTAATCTAAGATTGATAATGATTATTTTCATAATTTATATTATTTGCTCTGGCATTTGGTAATTTTATGTGCAGCCTTTAACTGTATTTTTAAATTAGTATGTGTTATACATTTAATTTTATTAATGGTCCTGATAATTTCCAAGTGATCTCATTATATCAATCCTCCTTTAGTATCAAGTTATTTACTCTTTATTTCTGTAATTTTCTCTGAATATTATTATGCATTACACATTCACAGCATCTAACTGATTCTGCTGATACATTAAAGAAACAAAAAGAAAATTAAATTGCTGTCCATTTCAGGCAAACAAAATGCTATTACAGATTAGTCTGTATAGAGAAGAAATGTGGAACAGAAAGTTGTTTTGAAAGCAGAAAAAAAAGAGACCTCCTTTTTATTATGGCTAAGTCATCTATAAGCTACAAATGAAAACAAAAATACTATAGTTATTCAGAACAGTGCACCCCACCAATGTTGAAGTAAATTAATAATCCATTGATTGAAATATTAAATGCCTTTTTAAACTCTTTATAAAAAGATCTCTGCAGGTTTTAGCCATGTTTACAATTTACCACCAGCTACTTGAATATATACACAGTAATACAGACAACATTTAAAAGCAAAATTGTGCAAGAAGCTTTACATATCTAAGTCTGGGCCAGCTTAAACAAGCCTGGAAATGTTACATGTTAAATCCATAGTTGCATGTCTGTCTTCAGAACTAATTTATGTTAGTTTTATATCCTATGAAATACTGTAAACATTGTAGCCAGAAAAATATTGAGGATCCGCAAACATATTAAATATCTGCCCTGATTTTCCTAACTGAAATAATGGTTTCTTTGCTGGGCCTCATGCTCACATGTAGCATCTTAATTTTATTTATAGTGAAATAGAAATTATTAGCACTGGAAAGCAACTGGTCCTTACAGGAAGTGCAGGGATGGATGCACAATTTGTCTTTCCCCCTGTGCAAGGGACAGGGATGATCACAATCATAATCTCTGTGCCTAAGGGAGGGGAGGGAATGCTGTATACTCCTAGGTGAATTTGGAATTTGAAAAGGACCAATTCACTAGGGGTGTGTGAAGAGGGCAATATTCAATTTGGATTCAGCCTGATTCGGGGGACAGTGTTTTGATTTGCTCATTTGGATCACTGTCCCAATTTGATTTGGTCGAATCCAAATCTAAACATTTGAGTTTGATTTGGAGAATCAGTGATTCAGCCATAGACACAGCTTTATATGTTTTTTCTATATACCTCAGGGTACCAGGCACTGCTTGTGAACACTAAGATGGTGGGGTGGATGGAGCACCCCATGGGAGCATGGGGGGGTCCCCTGTGTGCTCAGCAGTGGACCCAGAAATGGACCAGAAGTTCTTCCAGTCCACTTCTGGGTCTGCCGCCAAGTATGCGAGGGACCCCCCTCCATGCACCCCTGGCTCAGTGATCAGCCATGGGGGGACCCTGGGTGCCCCCAGACCCAGGAGGCACCAGTTGCTGAGCCAGGGGAGGGGGGATCCCCTGCACACTCTGCAGCAAACCCGGAAGTGGAGCAGAAATACTTCTGGTCCATTTCCGGGTCTACCGCCGAGCATGCGGGGAAACCCCCTGCGCTCCTGTGGGATGCTCCATCTGCTCCATCTTTTCAGCATTCACAAGCTGTGCCTGGTACCTTGAGGTATGTAGAAAAAACATATAAAGCTGTGTCTATGGCCAAATCATCAAATCTCTCCAAATCTCTCTGAATCGAATCGGAGGCTTCTTATTCCATTTGGAGAGATTAATGGGTCTCCTGATTCGATTTGGATTCCAAAATTCAGCCACTGAATTTGGCCAAATTTCCTTTGAATCAAATCAGTGACTGGAGCTTCGCATAGCCCTACAGTCCAGCTCTTCATCTTTCTCTGGACCAGTCCAGCTTCCAAGTTCCCACTGTGTTATGGTTACCTTCAATACTGAGCTGTGCCTCAAAGGGGCAGTCACACCTTTAGTAAAAATGAGTATACATGATGCCATGTTTTAGATTTCTATCACTTAAAAAATGTTTGTATTGAAATCAGTGAAAAATTTTCCCAGCTACTATTGCTAAATTTGTAAACCCATTGCTCCTCATGAGAGTATTCTTTACATAACCAAGCAGTCTTATTTACATGATGAGACTTCCTACAAGTAAGGGCTACAAGGATTGGGTCTATATAGATGTAAGTGTCGCAGAGCACTGAGGTACCCTGCTCCTAAAGAGGAGAAACTGCTAGGGAAAGGTCCCTAGCAGTGAATAAGGAGAGCCCTAGCAGTGAATAAGGAACTCAGCTGTTGGTTGCCAGGGCAACTGGAGTCAGCAAGCGACCCACCCCTGCCAGCGGTCAGCTGACTGTAAGGGGTGGGGCCTGGCCTTTATAAACTCTAGGAGCTGAGGCCAGAGGCAGTTCCCTGCCAACAACCACAGAGGAAGGAGCTTTCTGCCATGGGAGAGAGGAGAAACCTGACAGGAGCAGTATCTAACTTTGCTGAGACATAAAGGGTCTCCGGTAAGAGTGAACGTTGTTATAGCTGGGCGGCTTGTGTTTATGTTATAGCCAAGAGGCTTGTGTTGTGTTGCTGTTTATCACCAGTGGTTTGGGTGAGGCTATTAGGGGTTGGAGGAGGCCTCATAGGGGACTCACAGCGGAGTGTGAGGACCCCAGCACCAGTGAGGGCGCAGGATTTGGGGTGCATAGACCCCAGCCCAGAGAAGGGCAGTTGAGAAGAGCCCCAGAGAAGGGGGCATTGCGGAGAAGCCCCAGTGCAGGTATGGTCCGCCCCGGAGGAGTGGGCAGCAGTGCGGTCCGCCCCGGAGGAGTGGGCAGCAGTGCGGTCCGCCCCGGAGAGAAGGGGCGGCTTTACTGAGGAGGGGCAGCATTGTGGAGAAGGCCCCAGAGATAGGGCACAGAGAGAGACAGGGCCACGGAGGGCCCGAGCGCCAGAGAGTGTAGACCCGGACAGAACAACGTCCATTCCATCTGTGAGGCTTGGGGCGTGGTATTGGGGTAGTAGGAGCCACGCATAGCCCCTAAGGCTAGGGTGCCCCTACAGCACCATTTGCAGAGCGGGACCCACGAGGGGTCCGGGAAACTTGGTCAAGTGACCAAAAAAGCGTAAAAGGCAGCCTCCCTAACATATTTCAACATCAAAGACGTGGCAGGCGAGAAACTGAGGGTGCCCTTGGGCCAGCTTGGCACGGGAAGGGGGCCTTGAGGAGATCACGGTCCTCTTGTAGGACCCCAACTGTGACAGTAAGAAAAACTTGTTCTATCACAATTTCCATCTCGCTGTCAATATAGGACTGTTGTCTGGCCTGCATTTTGTAGTGTTTTTTTCCAAATGTAGTTTGTGTCTAAATGGTGTAGTTGGGTTTCTTCCAATGCCCTTTGGCATCAGTTCCAAAGCCTCATGTATCTCAGTGCTCTGTTATGGAGAAAGTCATGTTAAGTTGAATATCATCACAGTGTCATATAATGGTTGCCACCAAGAAAGATGGCATTTATAAACAGGAAACCTGCGGCATGACACACCACTCTTTTGTCCAGTGGAACAGGAAATGGTAATCTCCAATACTGCTGTGGGCTATTTTGGAAAATGTTGGTTTTTTTAATGGTAACTACTGTAACTGAACTGCTACCTGGCATTCTGCAGTCTAGATCATAATTCACAGAACTAATGCCTCTGGTCAGTCTAAATGGGTAGGTGTGTGTCTGTTATGAAACTCCAGATACTGTTGTCTTCCTTGAACTTAAGACAGACAGTACTTGTGTATGTACCAGGGCCACCCAGGTCCAGCATTCAAAAGGGACTATTGCCGTGAGGATGTAACTTTGTAAAACAATTACCATAATATATAGATCCCTTTAAAAACTTAATGATGAAGGATCATAGAAGAATACATGCCTAGTATGTTGGTTCTTTTTCTTGTGCACAGTTTTTTAAAGTTTGCTAATGACAATAAAAGTGAAAACAGCTCCATCTGTTAAGAGCAATGTTTTCTATATTAGGAAGCTTGCATTTCTTGGCTTCTTATTGTCAGTTTTACATCAAGCAGCAGGAAAAGGGAAGCATAAAAATCAAAATGAACTGAAGAGTAGTTTCCAAACACAGATTTATGGAATATGAAATATTACAGAAAAGCAGCTGCTTCCTTTGATGTTATTTAAACCACCATACTATGCATACTTTCTGGATGGGAGGAATCTCAAAAAAACTTATGCTGTCCAAACAATAACGGGCTTGACAGATTAATGTAAAAACTTCAAATTTTGGTCCCTATATTTGGTCCTGTAATATTGATTTTAAAATAGAGGAAGTGAACACTTTACTTCAGAAGACACAGGGTTTTTTCACTGTAGTTGTGGTTGATTCTGTCCCTGACAAACCAACTGGGAAATGGTAGTCCAGAAAATCAGGCAAGGTCAGAAATCCATACACTCCAGGGTATGATTTCTCATAGGTTTCCCAGGTTGTATGTAGTATTATCAAATCTGTTATTAGCATAGAATTCAGCCCACCCAGGTGAGGGAACAATCTGCTGCTCCCCAGTTACCCTCCCTTTCCCATATGGCTATCTTGCAGAGGAGAAAGGAGCTAAGGCTCCAATTTTTC
>NW_005842596.1:53603-63780 GCF_000455745.1 Alligator sinensis | reverse complement strand
TGACCTTTGAATCAAGAGATATAACATACAAACTATACAACAAAGATATTTATGTGAACTAATGCCGTTATGTTGCCTATGATAAATTATGACTATTATCTAGAACCTTTTGGTCTTTAATATACTTATCTCTCACAGCACCTCCATAAGATAGGGATTTTCCCCATCCTTCAGATAGAAACCAGAAGCCCATTAAGACTGAACTATATCTGCAATGAGAATAAGGTTAAACATATCCTCTTGCTTTAAAAGACGAGGATAGCTGTTATGAGCTGTGTGATTTGATAGTGATACAAGGTAGCTAGATTACCTTAATCTGACCCTGAATGAAGGATAGTTTAAAATTGGAATGATTTTGCTACACTTGTATTGTTACAGGATCCTGCAAATATCACAGTTGGGTCATAAAAATTTTGCATCAATATGGTTTGATAGTGATGCAACTGTTACAGCACTCTATCCCCATAGATAGTGCTGACTGTTTAGGTACCTGGCCTCAAAAATGGAATACACACCTAGAAATGAAATGGCTAAACCTCAGAGACAGCACACATGGAAAGTCAGATGCCTTCAAATAGCATTTGGAACAGGGAGGTAATGGTTGTGAATTCATGTTGCTGGGTTCTGCTGTTATGTTCATTCAGGCTAGGGACAGATATTCAAAAAGCCTGAGTCTGAACTGATTCAATCTTTGTGAGTTAGTCTAACCTGCCTAGGTTGAACCAGTTTGCAAATGCAGATATTCCATGTGGACTGAGGAAATTCAGGCACATGACTGCAGTGGCTCAGGCTAGAAGCCAGGGGGCACTGGAGCAGCCCTCCCTTCCCTTCAACAGTGCTGAGCTGAGGGGGCATGGCCAGGCCCATGCAGGATGCACTGATTAGGGAGGGGTTTAAACCCCCACCCTGCCTGCACAGTTCCAGGCTTTTTCCTGCTCACTGCTCAAGGGGCAGAACTGTTGCCAGCCCCTGGCTAGCACTCTGAGGCAAAGGGGCGGGGGGAGTGTACACTGCATCCATGTGTTGATGATACTGAGCTTTTCAATCTCCCTCTCCCTGCTTCTTCATACTGTCTGCAAACCTGACAGGTGAGGGAGCCAGCAGGGAGCTGATAACAGCACTTAGCAGCCCATCAAGAAAACAAGAGCCGTTCTCATTAGATCAAGCTCTTCTTAAACAGCTCTTTCCAAGGAAGGAATGGAGGGACATTACCAGGTGACTTGCTGATTAGTTCCAAAAATCCCTAACTGGACACTGTTCTGCCTGCCTTTGTCCTGTCCCAGTGAAATTGGAGACACATACACAGACACCTCTCAGCATTAGCTAGCATAACACATTCTGGCTAGGGTCTATGGGGCTGGGGTCCGTGCTGTGAGAGATGGGAGAGGGGCGGATCCCTGCTTGAACAGTGAGTGGGGGTGGGGATGGAGGGTGGAGCAGGGGGAAGCCAGGCAGACTCTGCTGTGCCTGCAGTCTCTGCCAGAGCTTTAGCTAGGGAGCAGAGGGGCAGGGCTAGCCCTGCTTTGTGGAGCAGACAGTCCAGCCGAGCCCAGGGCTGCAAAGCATCTGGCAGGCAAGCTTCACTGCCATGTTCAGGAGTTGGAGGAGGATGTGGCACAGCTTGAGGTGGCCCTGCATGATGCTGGTGGTGATGCAGGGCTGCTTGAGAGTCTTAAGCTCCACAAGCAACATCTGTGGGAGCTGGAAGAGAGTGCAGCCTGGGGTGCGAGGGTCTATGCCCATTGCCAAGAACTTGCAGAGACTGATGCCCCGACTCACTACTTCTTCAGCCTTTAGAAATGATGAGCCACGTGGAAGGTCATTGACCATCTTAAGACCCCAGTTGGCCAAATGCTCACAGATCCTGTTGAGATCTGATGCCATGTCATTGCCTTCTACCAGGAACTTTTTGCAGCTGAACTAATTTGCCTAGAGTCTGCTAGGTGCTTACGTGATGGCCTCCCTAGGCTTTGCTCATCAGAGGCTGACCAGCTTGAATGAGAACTGTCCCTGTAGGAACTAACGGCTGCCACCAGGGACCTTACCTTGGGCAAAGCACCTGGCATTGATGGGTTGCCTGCCAAGTTTTATAAGACCTTCTGGCCTCTTCTTGGCCCATGCCTCCTGCATGTCTTTCATGATAGTCTCATGGACCTGTCAATGCCAACCAGCTGTCACCAAGCAGTTCTCACCCTGCTGCCTAAGAAAGGAGACCTTGGCTGCATCAAGAACAGGTGACCGATGTGCCTCTTGTGTGCCAGTTACAAGATCCTGTCCAAGCCTTTGGCTCCCTGGTTGCTCACCACTATGACTTCAATCATCAGCCCTGAGCAGAGCTAGTGTGTGCTGGGCAGGACCATTCAGGACAATCTGTTCCTGCTTTGAGACCTGCTGATGGCTGCAGACCTCTTTGGTCTTAACATCGGGCTTGTCTCCTTGGAACAAGAGTTTTCAATCGAGTCAGCCATGGCTACCTGGTTCGGACCCTTGAGGCCTTCGGCTTCGGGCCCATCTTCACCTCTGCCCTCTGGGTCCTGTATCAGGACATTTTGAGCCTACTGAAGGTGAATGGCATGCTCTGTGCCCCATTCCCAGCCTGCGGGGGCATCTGCCAGAGCTGCCTTCTGTTGGGAATGCTGCACACCTTGTTCATTGAACCCCTACTCCACGCCCTGCAGCAGCGCCTGACCAAACTAATTCTTCCAGGCTGCCTGTTGGTCAGACTGAGAGCATATGCAGATGATCTGACTGTCCTCATTAGCACCCAGGGTGATGTCCAGTCCTTGGCCACCTGTCAACCAGCCTAAAAGCATGTCTGTTCAGCTCATGTGATCTGTACCAAGAGTGACCCCCTCCTCCTTGGTCCCTGGGTCAACCCCCTACCCCCTGACTTGTCCGGGGGTGTTACCTGGCATCAGGAGGGCCTCAAGGCCCTAAGGGTATTCCTCGGGCTGTTGGTCTTCTCAGCAAGGAACCGGGAAGACATTGGTGCCAAGGTGGAGGTGCTCCTGCAGCAATGGTGCTGGTGTCTACCCAGCCTTTCCTACTGTGGGTAGGTCCTTATTGTCAACAACCTGGCAGCTGTGACATTCTGGCACCATCGTGCTGTGTTGCACCCCCACTGGACCTGCTTGAGAAACTCCATTGACTGACTGGACTTCTTTTGGGATGGGTGTCACTGGCTCCCCAAAGCCATTCTTTATTTGCTGGTGGCTGAGGGGGGCCAGGGCTTAGTTAACCTTCAACCTACAGGCCCTTCAAAGGCTCCTCTACTGCGAGGACCTTGTCCCCTGGTGGCAGCTAGCTCAGTTGTTTTTGTACTGGGTGGGGGGCCTCGGCTTCAACCAAGAGCTGTTCCTTCTAGGTCCCACCCTCCTGGACTGGGGTGTCCTCCCAGTCTTTTACTGAAGCATGGCATGGGCCTGGCAAGCGGCTTTCTGCCTCCTGCCCCCGGCCCAGCATCTGCAGTTTCTGCAGTTACTGCAGGAGCCTCTGGTCCATAACCCAGCCCAGCAGCACAGTCTGCCAAGCCTCCGCTTTAGTGGCCTTGTTGACTCCCTCATCCAGCCACATACCATCCATCTGGGACACCTTCTTGATCTGACCCAGCCATACTGGTTGTCAGCCAAGGCTCTTGTTGCCTGCCCGGGCATGCGCTCAATCTGCTGTGCTGCCCACTTTCTGGGGGACATGACGGCCATTCTCCCAGCAGATGCAGCAGCTGCCCTGGAAGATCACCTCCAGGCACAGAGAGGCCCTCCACCCTCCACTGGGGATGTCCTGGGTGAGCCTTTTTCACTGCTGCCTGTTGTCCAGGTTGTGGACAGTGATGTGGGTGGTGGGCCCAGCACCTTATTGGCTTTTCCCATGCCTCTTGACAGCGGCACCAGCATCTACTTTGA
Organism: Alligator sinensis; assembly: GCF_000455745.1. NCBI lineage: Eukaryota > Metazoa > Chordata > Crocodylia > Alligatoridae > Alligator > Alligator sinensis. The sequence continues at coordinate 59,878 of NW_005842596.1, read as the reverse complement.
CACACTCCCCAGAAGACCCTGTATCTGTGGGTGATTCATGTTTGCCATGCCCCTGTCCCTGCCACTTGGCTTGACATGATGTTGTAGAGGCATCTAGCAGTACCAGCTCTCATGCCAGCCCACCCCACGTGGTGCATGCTTTATAAGCCCATTTCCAAAAAGACTGGTGACCTTCAGTGGTGGTTGCTACATGGGATACTGGGCACTGGCACTCTCGTCCACCACATAGACCCAGCTGCATCAGCAGCCTGCCCCTTTTGTCCAGGGGGAGTGGAGGAGGATCTTAATCATGCCTTCCTCAGATGTCCCCAGCTGTTGCCGTTATTTGCTGCCGTCAGCACCTTACTTGAAGCGCTAGACTTGGCCTTCATGGAGGCCTTTTAATTGCTCTCCCTCCCCTACAAGGCAGCCAATGGAGGTTTCATCTGTCTGGCCAACTTCTTACTCGACCAGGCTAAGATGGCCATCCACAAGAGCCACAGGAACCAGCTTGCTGGGGCTGGCTCAGACGATGACCTGTGGCTTTTCCAGTTTTTTGGCATGGGCATGTCTGTCACTGGAATTTTAGCATCCAGTCCTCCAGCGGATGGTGCCCACCTTCCAGGCACATTGGGCAGTTCAGGGGGTGCTCTGCAGTGTTGAGGTTGGCCATTTAGTCCTTGCACTGTGATACTGTTAGCCCTTTCCCAGGGTAGAGTCTGGGCTCAGGAGGCTGAGTACTGGATTTTTTATTTTTAGACTGAGAGGGCAAGCCTTGCAGGCTGAAGCCCCAGGCTCTGTCTGTTGTACCTGGGTCCCTGTGTGGGCAGTGTTTTATTACTTTGTTGGATTGTGACCCCCTTTTCCCCTTAAGAAACCTTTTATAAAAAGTAAAAAAAGTATTTTTTTTCAAGATGGCCACTGACAGGTGAAGCCCTTCTGAGCTCCTCCAGCTCAGGTCCCTTCTGCATGTTCCCCCTGCTCCCTGCCCCTCCCCGCAACCTTGCCTCTCCCCAGCCTGTGCTTGGGGACCCCCTCTCTGCCCCCTTTCCCCACTTTCTGAGGGTTTTTTTTCTGCCTGAGCTCTGGCATCCTCACTTGCCTCCCACTCCCACCTGTGCTCTCCCTTTGATTCCTGCCGCCTCCCTCCTCCAGAGCCCCTTACCCTGGTCTCTGCCACCTCCTCCTGCCTTAGGGCTTGCTTTCAGCACCTGCAGGGCATTTCTGCACCCCCTGGGGCTGATAATTGAGGCTGTTTTAGCCCCCTCCCAGTCCCCACCTTCAGTCTGAGGCTTTTATTGGCTTCTTTTTTGTAGCAGCTCCTGTGGGAGAGTTAACCCTCTTCTGCCCAGCATGGCTGCCAGCAACCAGGGTACATGGCACGGGGATGTCTCTGCAGACCTACTTCTCAGCCATGGCCTGCGGGTGCACGCCCCTCTTCACATCAGGGTGGAGGCCTGTGCCAGTACTCTGGTGGACCTGGTGGAATGCCAGAACATCTGGTATACCTCCAGGGTAAACTCAGTGCCTGTCATCTACCTGAGCTCCCCCGGCCTGGTGAGGGAGGTGTGTGCAGTGGGGCTGGTGGTCTCAGGCATCCGTTACTTGGCCACACCCCTGGAGACCCTGGCAGTGTGGGTGATGGCCTCCAACATCCCCCAACACCTGCCAGACTGAGATCTCACCAAAGCGCTCGAGCGCTATGAAGTCCTCGCCAGCCCCTGGTGCAGGCTGACCATGGGGAGCAGGGACCTCAGGCTCAGGCACATCCTGTCCTTCTGGAGGCAGGCTTTCATGTTCCTCAAGGGGGGCCCCCAGACCCTGCCTCTCTCCATGACCTTTGTGGTGGATGGGGGGCCATATGTGGTCTACTTCTCCCAGGGCGGAACCACATGTTGTCACTGCAGGAGCAGCTCTGACCTGGCTGCCCAGCGCCTGCTGGGGCCATCATCTGGGACACCAGATGCTGCACCTGCACAGGGAGATGGTGCATCCACCTCTGGTGTGGAAGCCTCATAAGGGTGGGGCTGGGGGCTCCTCCCAGCCCCCCTCCACCCCTGCTCCATCTGGGGGGATCGACACCTCTAGTATGAGCATACTGCCTGGGGGGGGCCTGGGATGTCCTCCCAGGATCCTCCTAGCCCTGTTGGGGATGATGCCCCACCCAGTGGAGGGGCTAGGGACCCAGTGGTGGGGCAGAGATACAGTGCCTGCCTCTCCAGCGTCTGGTGCAGAGAATGTCAGAGGGACCTGCCACCCCCCACACCTGCTCCCCTGATCACCATGGCCAACTCTGAGAAGAGGGAGTGCTTGCCCTTCGAGTGCTGCAAAGAGCCCTGGGAGTGGGACAACATTTGCCCCCCAAAGCGGATGGGGAGCGATTTCCCGGAGATGATCCTCAACCTGGATGATGAGGTGGGCCTGCTAGGGAGCCTGGCCATCGAGGGCATGTTCACCAGCCCCATTGGTAGGTTCCCTCCCAGGGTGGGGCCCCGCCGGTTCTCAGTCAGAAACATCCAGTTCCTGCTGGAGGACACCCCCTGGGTGGCTCCCAGCTATGGAGACCTCCTTGACCTCTTGGAGCAGACCAAGGGCCAGAGAAATGTGGCAGAGGGTATCCATCAGTGGTGCTCAGACCTTGCACGGTTTGCCTGCACTGCCAGTGATGTGGTGAGGCTCATGTGCTAGAATCCAGGCACAGTTCAACATGCCTTCTAGCTTGAGAAATTGGTGACCTGGGTGAGGGCGGTTTGGGGCCGGGGTGGGTCCACAGAATACAATAGGGCAAGGATAGGCCTTCCCCTGTCTCTGTGGTTTTGCCCTACTCTATCGCCTGCTCTCCTGCCTATACCGGGCCTATCCTTCCTCTCTGTTCTCCTGCTCATGGTTGCTACTACAACTGCCTCCCTGAATATCAATGGCTGCAGGGACCCGGTGAAGTGGATGGCCGTCCTGGAGGGTTTGCAGCAGAAGCAGCTGGCAATTGCCTTCCTCCATGAGACGCACAGAGACATTTACAATCAAGGTGACTGACGTGTTGCCTGGAGAGGCTGCCTGTTTCTAAGCCATGGTACCAACCTCAGTGCAGGGGTGGCAACCCTCCTCTTGCTGCAGCTGCAGCAGTGGCACGAGAGGTCATCTCCACCCGGCTGCTGACTGTCCACATCACCCTGGCACACTAGAGCCTGCTCCTCAGAATCTGGCAGAGGCTGACGCCCTGACCGGCTTCTTCTTCAGCCTGGAGAGGTGGCGGGCTGCGGCAAAGACCTGGGATCATCTCAAGACCCTGGAGGGATGGCTGCTTATGGACCTGGGTGAAGTGCGAGGGCACGCCATTGCCTTCTACCAGGACTTGTTTGCAGCTGACCTCACCTGCGTGGAGGCCACTCAGCAGCTGCATAAGGACCTGCTGCACCTCTGTGCTTTGCAGGCTGAGACCTTGGAGCACGAGCTCTCTCTGGCAGAACTCAAGGCTGCTGTGGGGGGGCTTGCCTCAGGCAGGGCCTTGCCATGGGCAGGGCCTTGATGGATTGCCCATGGAATTTTACAAAGCCTCCTGGCCCCTCCTTGGGCCCAGCCTCCTCTGTGTCTTCTGCAAGAGCCTTACTGACAGGACCCTGCTGACCAGCTGCTGCTGGGTGGTGCTCACCTTGCTGCCCAAGAGGGAGGACCTCAGCTACCTTAAGAACTGGTGGCCTGTCTCCCTTCTGTGTGCCAACTATAAGATCTTGGTGAAGGCACTGGCAAATCAGCTCCATGCTGTAATGGCCTCTGCCATCGGGCCCGAGCAGAGCTACTGTGTGCCGGGCAGGACCATCCAGGACAACCTGTTCCTGCTCACAGCTGCAGAGCTCTTTGGCCTGGATGTTGGCCTGGTCTCTCTGGACAAGGAGAAGGCCTTTGATCAGGTTAACCACCAGTACCTGCTTGGCACCCTTGAAGCTTTTGGCTTTGGGCCTCTTTTTCATCACTTTTGATCCTGTACTACCACACCTCCAGCCTGCTGTGCACCCTGTTTCTGGTGCATCAGGGCATCTGCCAGGGCTGCCTCCTGTCGGGCATGATAGATGCCCTGGCCATCAAACTATTGCTGTACTTTCTGTGACATCACCTGACCAGCTTAGCCCTGCAACTGGCACCGAGCCCTACCACTGGCTCCCCAATCCAGCTGACACCATACATGGATGATGTGTCAGTCTTATTGGGCAGCCAAGAAGACATGCGGGCCTTGGTGGACTGCCAGTGCACCTATGAGCTCACCTTGTTGGCCCACATCAACTGGGGCAAGAGTGACACCCTCCTGCTTGGGACATGGGCAGGGGTCCTCACCTGGACCTGCCAGGGGTCCTCACCTAGTGCCAGGAAGGCCTCAAAGCCCTGGGAGTGTTCCTGGGGATGCTGGCCTTTGCGGCCTGCAACTGGGAGAACCTGACAGAGGGAGTGGAGGCCCACCTGCAGCACTGGCACTGGCACTTGCCCACCCTTTCCTACTGTGTCCAGGCCCTCATCAACAACCTGGCAGCGGCAACCCTGTGGCACTGCTGTGCTGTGCTGGACCACCCGCTGGAGCTGCTTGAGAGGCTGCAGTGGCTCCTAGTGGACTTCTTTTGGGATAGATGCCACTGGCTCCTGCGAGCCACCCTTTTACCTTCCCACCACTGAACGGGGCTAGGGCCTCATCGACCTGGCCAGCAGGGTGGCTGCCTACTGCCTGCAAGCCCTTCAGTGGCTCCTGTATGCCGAGGGCTACCTCCCGTGGTGGCAGCTAGCATGCCAGTTCCTGCAGAAAGTGAGGAGCCTTGGCTTTGACTAGGAGCTGTTTTTGCTGGACCTCACCTTCCTGAATGGGGAGGTCCTTCCCCTGTTCTACCACAGCATAGTGTGGGCCTGGAGGGCTACCTTCCATCTTTGTCCCCAGGCCAGGTGCCTGCAGTTCCTGCAGCTGCTTCAGGAGCCCTGGGTCTACAACCTGGCCCCGCAGCATGTCATGCCAAGTCTGGCCTCCAGCAGCCTCCTGGCTGCCCTGCTATGAGATGCAGACCACCTGCCTGGGGCACCTCCTGGACCCCACTGATTTGGGATGGCTGTTGGCTGAGGTCCTGACTGCCTGGCTGGCCCTGTGCTCTGTCCACACTATGGTCTGGCTTCTATGGGCCATTAGAGCAACCCTCCCGATGGAGGCAGTGGCTGCCCTAGAAGGCTACCTCCAGGCCCACTGGGCCCTCCCCACTGCAGATGCCGTAGGCAACACCTTCCCGCCACTGCTGGTCATTCCAGTGGTGGCCAGTGAGCTGGCTGACCAGCCCAACACTCTACTGAGGCTCCCCATGCCCCCTGAAGAAACACAGGCTGCCCCTTTGGCACACTGCCCCAGAGGGGACTCTACACATGGGTGGTGCACAGGTGCTGGCCCAGGTGCTGGCCAGCTACTCCGACACCATGTGGCGGTGGTGCCTGGCATTGCTCGGGACCCCAGCATGGCACACACTGTACAAAGTGTACAAGACACCTTGTAAACTGTACAAGGTGCCCACCACCAAGAAGACTGGTAACCTCCAGTGGAGATTGGTGCATGGCATCCTGATGGGCCAGGCCAAGATGACCACCCTGAAGAGCTGGTGAAACAGGCTCACCAGGACCAGGATGGATGATGTCCTGCAGCTTTTCTGTCTGTTGGTGTGGGCCCACCTCTCACTGGAGTTTGAGCATGCAGTCCTCTGCCGGACAGTGCCCACCTTTGAGGAACACTGGGCCATCGAGGGGGCGCTGTGCTGAGTTGAGGGGGGACGCCTGCTCCTTGCACTGTGATGCCACCACCTGCTCAGTGTGTGTGTGTGTGTGTGTGTGTGTGTGTGGGGGGGGGGGCCCACAAAGCTGAGACCTTGGACTTTGTCCATGCAGGCCAACCCCTGATGTCCTGAGGGCTCCCTGGGTGTCCCCGCTGGCAGAAATCTATATATATATATATATATTTCTTTGTCCCCTGTTTTTTATTTTTGTCTAGAGTGTGTAGGCAGGCCTTGCAGACCATGATCTCAGGCCTTGAGGGCCAATCTTTATATGACCTCTTTAAGGCCCAGATCTTTGGGCCAATCTGTATATGATCTTTACTGCCCCACACTTGTCACCCTCCCTGGAATAAATGTTTCTAAAAGTCAAAAGTCTGTCTGTCTGTCTGTCTGTCCTTTCAAGATGGCCGCCGACAGGTGAAGCCCTTCTAAGCTCCTGCAGCTCAGGTGCTTTCAGCTCGTTGCTCCGCACTCCCTGCCCCCCTTTTCCTGTCCCCCCCCAGAAAA
>NW_005842596.1:53378-53589 GCF_000455745.1 Alligator sinensis | reverse complement strand
TGCCCCGGGGGCCCCGCTCCCTGCCCCTTCCCCCCACTTTCTGAGCATTTTTCCCCTGGGCTCTGGCAGCCTCGTTTGTCTCTGCCCCTCCCCCACCCCCGCCTGAGTTCTCCCTTTGCTTTCTGCTGTCTCCCTCCCCCAGGGCCCCTTCCCTTGGTCCCTGCCATCTCCCCCTGCCTTGGGGCTTGCCCTGAGCCCCTGCGGGGGTGCT
>NW_005842596.1:50160-51077 GCF_000455745.1 Alligator sinensis | reverse complement strand
CCGCCTGCTGCTCGTTAACGTCTACGCGCCCTCCGATGGCCAGCAGAGGGTCGCTTTCTTCGAGACCTTGGCCGCCCTCCTGTGCGACGCTAGCGAGGATGATGACCTGCTCCTCCTCGGAGGAGATTTCAACTGTACCACTGCCCCGCGCCTCGACTGCACAGGGCCTGAGCCCCACCTGCCCTCCGCTCGCAAGCTGCAAGCTGCCCTGGAGGGGGCAGACCTCATGGACGTCTGGTGAGCCCTGCATCCTGATGCGTGCCAGTACACCTGGGCCAAGATGGGTGCCGGGGGTCTCACCATGGCTTGCTTTGACCGCCTTTATATCACCAGGCACCACCTGCCACTCCTGCGCAGCAGCCGCATCGCTCCCTCGGGTCTCTCAGATCATGGCCTGGCCTTCAGCGAACTGAGCCTGCCGGGGAGAGCCTGCGCACGGGCCCCGTATTGGTGTTTTAACGTCAGCCTGCTCCAGGACTCTTATTTCCGGGACTGCTTTGCCCACTTCTGGCGGAGGTGGGAGGCCGCGAGACCGAGCCACTCCTCCTGGAAGCTGTGGTGGGACGTGGGCAAGGTACAAATTCGAGCCTTCTGTCAGCAGTACACCCAGCTGGCCGCAAATGAGACTTGCCGCCGTGTCCAGGAATTGGAGGAGGATGTGGCGGAGCTTGAGGCTGCTCTGCTGGCCGCTGGCAGTGACGCAGCACTGAGCGAGAGCCTCCAGCTCCGCAGGAAATGCCTGCGTGACTTGGTGGAGAGCGCGGCCCGTGGCACGAGGGTGTGTGCCCGCTGCCAGGAGCTGGTGGAAACTGACGCCCCGACCCACTTGTTTTTCAACCTGGAGCGGCGGAGGGCAGCGAGCAAAGTCTTGGACCATCTCAAGACTCCCGAGGGCCGGGTCATTACAGAGCCGGACG
>NW_005842596.1:26907-47705 GCF_000455745.1 Alligator sinensis | reverse complement strand
GCTGTGCCGAGTCGAGGCGGGACGCCTGGTCCTCGTACTGTGAGACCACCGGCTGCTCAAGCTGCAAAGACACGTCAAGCGGGCCGAGGCCTTGGACTTTGGTTCATGTGGGGTGACCCCTGAGGCCTCATGGGTGTCCCCGGCTGGCAGAACTGTAAAAATGTCAATATAGTCCGAATGTTCGTTGTGTTTTTTTTTGTGGGGGTGTGTGTGTGTGTGTTGTTTTGTTTAGTTTAGAGTGTACGGGCAGGCCTTGCAGGCCATGAGCCCAGGCCTTGTCCATGAGGCCCAGAGATTCGGGCGTACCTGTGCATGCTCTTTATTGGCTCCGAGTGATCACCCTCCCGGGAATAAATGTCTCTTAAAAGTCAAAAGTCTTTCTTTCTTTCTTTCTTTCTTGCTCCAAGCTGTTCACTATTGCAGTGTTTCCCAATATTATCCAGTCCAAGGCACACTTACATTAATAAAAATTTTCCATGGCATACCTGTTAAGACATTCCTCATCCTCATTGTAGCTCGTTGCCATGGCAAAATTCCACGTCACACCTGTTCATTTCTGTGCTGTGGAAAACACTGCACTATTGCGCTGTCTTTGGATATCTGATCAATAGACTTCCTTGTTCAAGCTTTAAAAAGGAAGGGACAGGAGATTACGCTAGGTTTTTAACAATGTTGAAACTGTATATAGATGCTACTGTACATTAAAAGCAATTGATAATATAGTTTAGGCTGCTTCAGAGAAGTTTCTCACCCAAGTCCAATTTTATAGATTTATACTCTCAGCTGCTAAAATAATATTTCAAGTTATACATTTTAATGCAACTCTCATATCTTTGAAGGAAGATATCTAATGAAGTAAAAAAAATCCATCCTGATTGATTTTTAGGAAAAAAACTTGGAAAAAAGCCTGTTTCTTTTGAGATATCAGTAGTATCTAAAAGGAATTTGGAAGCTCAAGAGGTTGCTGAAAACCAATGGGTATAAGAAAAAATTACTGAGTTCTCAGCACTGGTCCTGTCTCAGGTTAGTTTATTATATTTGAAGTTGAGAATTTGAAACGGTGCATTATCATATTTTGATGATTCCCACAGAAGAATGAAAATAAAAAAAAGTGCTTAAAAACAAACATACAGTTAAATTTTGGCAGATAAGTCCTTCTTAGTTAACACTTCACAGAAATTACTTGTATGTACTTGACAACAGCATACATTTTTCATAAATATGATTCTTGTGTTCTCTGGCAAAATATAAAGAAGCAACAGCAAAAAGGATTATGACAAAGATGACATCTTGGCAAACTCATTGAACTCGTCAACACTAGAAAACTGGAATATTAGCTAGATGTGTAATTTAGGGTCATTTAAAAATTCCTCTTTCTCTTCACCCACACATTCAGGATGCAGTCAACTTATGTTAAAAGGAAGATGTGACAGATCTCAGAAATATGACCTGTAGTATTTGTTTGCTAAATTACTTGTTGAAGCATGAAATCCCAGGTTTGCAACTTTTAGTATATCTGGTGCCCATCTGAATAATCACCAGTCTATCCAAAAATTGATAACAAAATAACCATATTTTTGTCACATCTTCTGATTGTTATTTAAAATTTACTGTTGGTTTCTCATTCCATTGTGTATGTTACCAAGTTCAAGGACTACTTATCCTCATTTCAAGGTCCTGTCACTCAGCCTCTGGCCTTTCACTTCCCTCATGACTTTTACTCTCCTAACGACACCAACTTTTCACCCTCTTCCAATTCCTTCTACTCCAGCTTTCATGTCTTTTCATATTCTCTCTCCTGGTTTTTGAAACACATAGTCCCTTTCTATACAGATCTCCTTTCTTCTGTATTCCATGTAAGGTATAACTTTAATAAAAAGCCATCAAGACATTCACATACCTAAACTGAGAAATTGTTCAGACTTTTTATCAGAACTCTTTTTCAATTTTATCTGTCCACTTTTTGTTTCCTTACTTTCATCATTGAATCTCAATAATCTTAATTTTTAAGCTCTCCATGGTGTGGACCTATTTTGCCTTGTTTAATAAAGCATGCTGCACAATTTTGGAAGATATACAAATTGTGAAACTCTACACTATAATAGGCAAATGTGCACTAATTACAGTTCAGAGCATCTGCTGCCATGGAGGTCTTCATCCTCTGCTAGGTTTTGTCTGAAGAGAAAGATGACTGTACAGTACATTACTGCATGAATTTACAGCAGATTAACAATTCTTAGTTAACTCCCAATATGGATAGTCTTTGTGGACAGTAAGTGTGTGTGTTTGTGTGATGTACCTTACTCCACTTTCAGCCTGTATTTAGTGTACACTAAAGCCCCTGCCAGATATTACATTCATTGTGCAATTAACTCGTGACCAATGCAATAAATGTGCAGTGTTCCACATATTCACTCTATTCATCACACCATGAAATGGCAAACAAGCTACAAAGTTGTTCTTCATGAAATGTAGAAATCTTTGTGGTTCATGTGTATGGTGTTTAATTTGAATGTGTGGCATGCTCTAGAACTTGCTGTGCAGTGCCACAGAGGGCCAGCCTGGTCAGCCTTTTGAAATGTTAGGCATGGAGCACCCCCAACTTGGCTCTCCTCACTCTGCAAGTTGAAAGCCGTGTGCCTGCACCTGACAGTTTGCTGTTGGGACCATGGCTTTCAACTTGTAGTGTGGGGGGAGCCAATCAACTCCCCATGCCTCAGAGTTTCACATATGGGGCGGCACATGACGTTTTTAGAGGTCTTAGCACCCCAGGACCCCAGTGTCTGTCTCAATGAAAAAAATATTTTGGGGCTTTGAATATTGCTCTGCAGTCCTTATTTTGGATGGATATTTTTACCCCATATGTATGGCAACATTTCTGGGAAAAGTCACTGTTCTTGCAAGTTTGCCCTCTATTAAGCTGGATGCAGAAATATCCTAACTCTTACTGTGCTAGCTAGGAACAACTAGTGTGTTACTGTTAAGAGATCCTAACCATTATGAACAGGTAGAAAGGGCATTAATTAACAGGTATATCTCTAGTACTTTTGCATGTTGTTATAGCACATGCCAGAATGTAGTGATGAACACGTTATTGTTATGCATGATAAAGGGTTCTCATACGGTCGCAATAATGAAGATCTCCTTACTTTTCAGTTAGGAGAGGTCTTCACAAATGTAATCTCCTCTAATACTTCCTGAGTTAATTAAACTGACCTCCCAGCGTGGTGCATTGTGTGAAGCTTTGAATACATAACATTTCAGTACTTTCCCATGTCATGGCATATCACAAACACCATATGGGTGGTGTCACAATTTGTCAGACCTTATAAACTAGGACTAGTGTTGCACTGCAAGTTGCAAAAGAGTACAGAACAGTGGCATCTATGTTAGCAGCCCCCTGATCTTTGTTTGTGAGGATAGCATTGCAGTGCTCTATGCCTGTCCTTACATAAGCAAATGCTGCTTCCTACTCCTAACTGTGCTTCTTACTGAAGTGTCTCTTTTTGTACAGTAAGTAAAAAGGATAGACTTGACCCTGCCACAATAGACTGCCATGAGCCCCCAGAAGCCCCAAGGCTGCTACAGCAGCTGGTGAGTCGGGGCATTTTTTTTAAAGGGCCGGGAACTGGGGTGGGTGGGGCAGCCATGGCGGGGCCTGGAAGAGCAGACGGGGGTTGCGGGGCTCATGGCAGAGCCCACTATGCAGTGTTGGGCTGTGGGTGGCAGCAGGGATCGACCCCCCCCCCCCCGCGGACCCCCGGGGGGGGGGGGTGGGACGCCCACCCCCCCCCGGCAGCACCCAGTGAGTGGGGGCTTTTTTTAAACAACTGGGAGCTGGGGCAGGTGGGGCAGCCATGGTGGGGCTGGGAGAGTGGGCAGGAGTCAGGGGGCACTTATGGGGACTGGGGGAACAGGTAGGTGATGGGTTTTGGTAGGGGTCCCTCCATAGTCCCCCATCCTGCAGCCCCCCCTCCTCTGCCCCCTACTTACCAACATGGATTCTGGGTCCAGCTCCCTGCTGCAGTGAACGGGGACTGCCCGAATCACTGAAGCTCTCCAAAACTTTTCCGAATCAAAAAGATTTGACATGTGTAGAGACACGTGATCGCTACTCTACCATAGTGCACTGTACATAGAGCAACTGCCATACAGTGACGTGTAGACGTGCCTATAGAGTAATTCATAGTCCTCCCAAATTTTGCTGAGTTCATCCTGTGTTGCTTATCTATCACTTCAGCACAAAAACACTTAAAAAAAAGTCCTATTTTTTTTTTAAGTTTATTTTTGTCCCATATCATCAGCAGGACTCTAAAGCTCAGAATATATTACTGGTTTCTTAATGTGTTATGTATTCTCTGACATGCTTTCTTTGTCATGCTAAAAGCTTCAAGCAATATTTTGAAAGACCTGAAATATATTTTAAGTAGTAAACATCTTCTGGCAATAATAATTAATTTCATCACTACTCTTAAAAATTTTATCTGCATCTTAATTGCTTTTTGAACTTCCATACGGTTTCTTCATTGGTACCCTAGGTTTTTTTGTTTTTTTTTACTATGCACCTCATGTAACCAATGCCATAACTTTTGGCAAGATAGTTATAAAATGTAATAATCTTGTGATTTCCTTTCACTTATTCCCTTCAGGCCAATCTCCTGAACAGCAGAGAATCTAAAGCATTGATGCATGAGAAAACAAATGTTGTGCTTTTATACATACTGTAGCTTGAGTCTGCTGCATAGCACTTCCTAAAAATATAAATATAGTTATCCTAATTATATGGTTGCTGTCTGGCCAGTGAAGGGAAAGTTGAACAAAATAACTCTCAACAATTTTCTAAAGACAGCCTTTGACTTTAATATTATTTTCTTAACCCTGGCATTAACCTGAGATTCAAAGTTATCTAAAGACAAAAAATAGACACAATATTATCTACTCTGAGCTAGTTCAGTAAGAAAAAACAATATGTTTGTGCTAAAATCTTTAGTTTTCTTCTCCATGTATTTTGAATTTCTATTTTGTGCCTCCATTTCTAACATGTGAAACTGGACTAACCATATTTCCTTGAAAGTTCTCTGAGATCTATGGATGCCAATTGCTTATCTAAGAACAAGGGAGTGTCCCTGTCTATGTGTTTATTGCAATATGCTGCATAAAGTAATGTTCCCACCATCCTTCTTCATACTCATTTGTCTCTGTGCAGCTGTGCAAGGGAGTAAGGGACAAAAGGGGCCCCTAAACTTCGTTAATGGGTGATCTACCTGGCATGAGATGGGGAACAGTCAGCACTGGGCAACTCCTCTCCCTGTTGTGAAGAGCTGTGGGGAGTAGGTGGAGATGACTTTCACGCAGAAAAAGGCTGATGCAGATGACCTCTGACCTGAAGAAAGAGGGAAGCAGATATTGAACTGTAACTTGAATTGCAAAAGTTTAGATTCCCAAGTGCAAGTTCAGCCCTTTGAATAGTACTGTGTACGTAAAACCTATGAACCCACTTAGAGAGTGAAGTCCAAATCTTTGTGAATGAAGATGACAACACATGACCTGAAAGTCTGTTTGCTTGTTTGGTTTGTCTTTAATCCAACTTCCTTAGCCATCCTGGGTTATATCTGACAATTACTTGTTGGGTTTTTTTAAAACCATTCTAGTTCAAACCATTGAATTAAGATGGAACAAACTAAAAAGCAGGAACATTTTAGATAACAGATGTTTCTGTAAATTAGATTTCAACTTTTCCCCTTCGAATAGCCAAGAATCAAAAAAATCCCAGAGCCCAGGCAATGTCAGATTTTCTTCCATAATATTATTCTTTTTAAATCTATTTTTCCAGGAAAAGTTAAGAATACTCAGGAATTTTGGATAGAGCAATATTTTTATGAGATATGCATGAGACCTACTAGTATGTAGCAAGAATAAAAATAAATTAAAAACAAAGGCATTAGAAAGCCAAAATATGTTTAGTGGGGGTATTAAAGACTGCAACAGACAGAAAACATAGACAGTGTGGGTATTTGTATTGGAATCTGGGAGGACTGAGAGAAGAGAGAGAGATGCCTTGTTTAATAAACATGTTCTGAAAATGGGAGAGCTGCAATAATTTGGTTTCTAAGTCTTACCCCACCTCTTCCCTTTCACAAATTGTCTCTTTCATATGGATACTGAGTTGACCTTGCAGTCTTTTAGGCTACAAGTGAACAGGGTCTGTCAGTGCCCATGCCGCCTCTCAACCTTCCTCCACACATATCCCAGTTATATCTTTTTACTATCTCTGCTGGACACTGCACCTTTCTGTAATTATAAATGTCTGCTTTCTGTCACTTCAAAGGTTTCCCAGCACTGGGAGTCCTTCTTCAAAGACTTTACATTGCTGAAGAACCTCTGTCATTGACGGGAGGTCCGTCTTTGAAGTTTTTCATGCCACTTATTGATTTCCCCTTTTTAGGATGTTCGTATTAAAAATATTTCACTGTGTTTGAAAATGTGTGTATTTTTGTGTTTTTGAGGATCTACTCTTTTGAAGAAACAACATTGTTGCAACAGTGTTCCTGTATGAGAAAATCTGATATCATATCTGCCACACATTTTATATTCCTTCAAGCTCTTATTTTTGGAAACTTCCAGAGTCTGTTATTCTTTTCAGGACTGATTCAGCAAGGTACTTAAATGTGTGCAAAGCTTTATTAAGTATGTTAGTGGGCCCCAATTCCCTAATTCAATGGGACTGTCCATGAACTCAAATGCCATGAAAATGCTTAAAAATCTTGTTTAATAATGAGGCTTTACTCATTATTAACTGAGGACAGATACAAAAGTTACACTTATTATGTGGTAGGGGCATAGAAAGCATTTTACAGCCATAACCAAACAAATGGTCAGGTCTGTAAAATGGTCAGAGGGCTGTAAAAATGGCAGATTCTGCTCAAGTAAAATAACCTTGGATGGATGTGGTATCAGACTTCAGGAATGTAGATTAGAGAGCCATAACAAACATCTGTGCTACATCCCATCATGACTAACACTAGGTCGCATTCCTCCAACATCCCATAGAGCATTGCAGCACCCTACTCACCCCCACTCCCAGGCAGTGCTCTGGCCTCAGCCAGAGCTCCAGTGGTCTGCCCTAGTGCTGGACTGGCCCCAGCCCCTGGCTGCCACTGACAAAACTCAGCAAAGCCTCTGTCCTCAGAGCCACCCATGTCCTCTCTCCAGGTAGCATAGATCCATCTACATAAAGAAAACTGCCAATTGCTGAATTTCTCTTACTGCATATTGTGCATATGGGTGCAGGTGAGCAAGTAGAGTGAGCAAGTGGAGCCAGGCCACCTGGTGCCATGCTGTGGCTGCCAGCTGGGCTCTGCATGGCAGAATTACCACTGCTGCAGCCCTGGGAGCCCAGCCCACTGCTGGATGCAGCCTCCTCTACTTCCCCTGGGGTAACTTGCTGCACACCAGAGCATGCATGCTTTGAGCATTCCCCAGGAACAGGTAGTGGTGACACAAGGTGTGTCGCTGCTAGTTGTCCCTGGGGAACCAAACTTTCACACCATGTGTGGATGCAGCCATTGTGTCTATGATGTTCTTCTTAGGAAACACCTTATGTTCTTCAATGGGAGGAGAGAAAACTCTTCTCCCACTTTCCCAGTCTGCTGCCTGCAAAAGAACCAGTGATTTGATTTTCCCTTCTGAACCCAGAATCTGTACAGAATTTTGGAAGCCAACAGATAAACAGGGTGAATCTCCTGATGCCCTAGTGAGTGAAAGCAGGCAGGCTGTCCCATTTTTTAGCTCCTGCCCCCAAAAGGATGACTTAGGATCACCAGGTACTTGGTACTGTGTCAGTATTCTAGCAGTTCTTTTTTAATTGCCTAACTAGTTGGCATCCTAACCTTTCCAACCAATAGGAGGTGTTGTGTGTTTGCAGGACAGGCAGTAGAGCCATGATCGCACAGCCCAGGGCAACACACTGTTTACCAAAACATTTCCTGAAGGTTTTAAAAGGCATTGAATGTTTTCACTCAGGGAAATTACACTTCCATGTGTGTGTTTTTGGAAGTGGTCTAATGGATAATGCAGTAAACTTTGGGGTCAGGGGAGTTGTATTATTATTTTTTAATTTTATCACAGCATCCTTCGGTTGCACACAAGTTTCTGAAATGTAGTAACACTTGCATCTGAAATTTGGGGTAATTTTCCCTTAATTTCAAATGAAGCAGGATTGGGTCTTTGTACTGTCTGTAAGGTACATCTCTAGCTTTTCCTTGTTTTATATCTTGCAATGTGTTAGAGAAATTGCCTAAGCTGGGCAAAATTACTTCAGCTGAGTAATCATTAAGATTAGGGACAGAAGTTACACATAAACAAGTATAAACGATTAGAAACTGATTCAAATCTGTAACACAACAGAAGTTCAGTGTACATAAACCACTTTCAAAATGGCTGAAACTGGTTTAAGATAAAGCTGGATGGATGTAATATTATACTTAACTGATTTAGGTTAAATCAATTTATTGAACTCTTGTACCACACCCCCTCCAGATTCAAGTTAACTAGCAGTCCCACAGCATCCCAAAATGCATTGCTCCTCCCCTGAAAACCCCACCTTGCAGGGTGTGTAGGCTAGCCTTGGCCCAAGCTCTCTGCTCCAGATGAGCAGGGAGGTAAACTCTAGGCTCATCCCCTGGCTTCTGGCTTGGGCCACTGAAGGCATGTGACTACATTTCCAGAATTGAAAGTGAATGTCTCTTCACTTGCTTATCAGTTCAATTTATGCAGCTTAAACTAACCTGTAAAGATTGAGTCAATTCAGCCTCAGGCTTTTTGACTGTCTACTTAGCCTAAAGGTGCAGACACAAGAATAGCTCCCTGCTGTAACTCAGAACACTTTGCAGGAAGTGTTCTGAGTTACAGAGATTGCCCTGACCAAACAGAAGTTCAATGTTGGTTCTGGGGGCTTGGGGGCGGGGCGGGGGGGTGCAGAATCTAACTGCTGGCTGCAAGCCTGCAGTTGTTTTCCCCTAAAAATAGCCCCTCATCCCTGCCAGCCCTGGCTGTTTTCAGAATGGGAGGGGGGAAAGAGAGCAGATGGAGCTTGTTCTAGGGGTAGCCCAGCCAGCACTGGAGGGTGAATTGGAGCCTTTCCACATCAGGGAGCTCCAGCACATATGCCCCACCCTCCAACAGGGGCTGAATAGACCCCAGACCGAACTCCCCCTGCTCCCTTTCCTCCCTCCCATTCTAAAAACAGTGACAGCAGCGCAGACACAAGTTACAGAAGATGGAATGTTTTGAAATGTCTTCATTTGACCACTCATGGTTCAGATTTTCACCTGATCAGACATTTTTTAAGTGGTTTGCAGCCATATATTTGTGTTTGGTCATGGCTATAGACTTCTTTCTGTGGCCAGATTAGGTAAAAAATGTCACTTCTGTCTGCATCCTTCAAGCAGTTACAAATATCGAAAAATTCTACAGTTTGGGGGAAGCAGGAAGAGAAAAGCACATTCAGGGGTGAATGAAGCCAACTAAGGCTTATCAGGTGAAGCTGCTAAGCTCTGTACACCTGCAAATAAAGCATGAATAACAGCCACTTATGTGTGCGGGTAAAATTTGGAAGCAAAATCTTGTCTGAAATATTTTAATAGTGCTCCACTTTCTTCATCTGAAGGCTTTTGTGGGGAAAATAACAAAAAAAACTGTCTATGTTGTTTTGGTACCTACAATCCAAAGTATCTACTCTTGCCATCCTGCATTCTCCAAAGTGATTTCAGATGCATCTGACGCAGTAAGCAGCTGCTAACACTAAGAAATATTTTGTAGTGCCCTGATGCAAACAGTGTCTTGTTCAAACCAAGTTTGTATTTTCCTGAGACTTAGGTTAGTATTCAACTCTGAACCAAAAACTCTCTGGACTTGCCTAGTTCATCCAAAAATGAACTAGGCAATGATGTTCTAGCTCCCACTGACAGAGTGATTCCTGGGTTCTGTGCCTGGACAAGCTGGCAAGCAGGCCAACAGCACTTTCCCCTCTCCCCTCTGATCCAATCCATGGGTGAGGTCCACTGGGCACCAGCTCATTCCAGTTCTGATGGCACAGGCAGTCACTGTTTTGACCCCTTAGGGCAATCACCTGATCATGGGCCAGGCTGGACCCATGATCCCATCCCAGCCCTAAACCTCCCCCCTGCCTATCCCCCACCCCAGCCCCTGAGCGCTAAGCAACTCCTCCCCCTTGTCTGTAGGCTCTGCATCTGTGTGCAGAAGTTTCAGCTCACTGCAGCTGGAATGGTGGGTCCAGGATGGGTGGCCAAACATCTGCTGAGTGAATGAAAGATGTGTATATGAGGCACTGGTGCAATGAAGAGATGTTACAAGCTCTGGTTGCAGTCTCTAAGCACAAGCCATGCATTGTGAATTCCTGTTGCCAGGGGCTGCGAGACTGGCAGGGGGAATGAATCTGGCCCTGTAGAGGGGAAATGGACAGGCTCGGGAGCACTTACACTGCAATCTGGATAGGTGGGAAAACTAGGCAGGGAGCGGGGAACTATTCTCCCACTGCACTGCTGCTGCTGTCCCTGTCATGAGCTGAGCCTATTCCCAGCACAGCTGGGCTGACTCTACTGCTTCCTTGTCCCCAGGAAAGCACAGAAAGCAGCAATGGCAGGTGGGGGGGGGGGGAAGAGGGCATGTCTCTCATCAAAAGGAAAGGGAGAAGGGATCTTCACCTGCTTTAGGGACAAAAAGAGTCCCTGGAGGCTCCTGCAGGACAGTCTGTCTGCACTGGTGGGGGTAGAAGAAGGTGGGAGCAGGGAGTTGCTGCTCCCAATCGTCCCTTTGGGAAATCCTGTTTCTTCTCCTGGTCGGAGAACAGTAATGTTTTACCATGAGTGGGTACTCCTCAACGCATCTTGGCACCTCCACTGTTGCATTTCCCTGTTTGCCCACCATGCTATGATGTAATTAATGAAATGATAGGGAGGCTGATATATTTGGCAGTTAACAAACTGTTGAAGACCGGGGTGTATACACAGGGCTCCTCTGTCCCTACACTCCTCCGTCCCTCCCCCTCCTCCATTCCATCACACACCCAGTTGGAATTGACTCATCCCCCTTAGCTGTGAGGGTCCGGTTGTGTACCACAGACACTGGCCTTCCCGTGTCACTCTGCTTGTTCCCTATGGGTCAGGTATGCGTTCCCCCTTTCGCTGGTTTCCCATCCAGATTAAATGGTCTATGTTTGCTCAGTTCGCCACCCCTTCCTTCCTTGAGGACCTCCATTTAGATTCTCGGGACTGCAACAATATAAATTGGCACCAATTTCTAGTTTATCAATGAACCCATGTGTCCTCTGCCCTTCTCCCCTTAATCAGGTCAGAGGCTCCATTCTTCAGGACACTCAAGTGGGACCGTCCCTCACTTCCTTTATTAACTACTGTGACCCTTCAATTCCTTCAGCCGGGGACGTGGACTCCCAAAGTCCTTAAGCTCCCGGTGCGATCTTCCTTTATTGCAATTAATTAATTAATTCATTCCTTTGATCCCCCTGCAACTCAATCATTAATGAATTAATCTCTTTATGTAATCTCACATAACTTAATCATCAATTACTTCAATCCTTTTATTTATTTGGGTATAACTCAATCCTCAATTAATTTCTTCTTCTTACTTGCTCTTGCATAACTTAATAATCCATCACTTCAGTCTTTTTCCTATTTACTCTTGAAAATCATCAAATCATGTACTCTGTTTCTCTGCTGCTCACCACCCCTCCAGTGATTTGGGGGGGGTTAAGTCTTCCCCCTCTTAAATTCTTTGCTTTCTCCTTTCACCCATACTCATTCGCTGACTCCGGCTCTCACTCACCCCTTCTGGGTGCATTGCTACCCTCGTCAGCAGCTGGACCAGGCAAAGCATCTGTTTAAGTCCTGGCTTCTTCTCTAGTCTTGGCTCCAGTTTTGGCGCCAGTCCACGTGGATATACAAGAGGTCTTGTTTCCTCCCTGCTCTCCCATCTCCAGGGGTATTCAAATTAGCCTGTGCCTTGTGTAAATGAGCACTGGAACTCCTGGCATCCTATGGGAGCTGGCACCAGTAACACATGCCTCCCAAGCATGTACCCTAACCCCTCTGGTGCTGGATCATGTTTCGCTGTCTGTTCCCAGCACTGCAGAACCACCGCTCCCTGGCTGGATCTTCCCAGTAAGTTTTTGCCTTGGGCTTGGCCCGGAGGCAAGGACCAGGGTCCCAGATCAATGCTCTATTACACTTACCTTAAGTTTCTAACCGTCAAGTGGTACATTTGCACTTGCCTTTGTTTAGTGGATTTTCAGTTATTCGGAAAATTCTTGTAAATAATTTGCAAAATTAATAGAATGTTTACTGGGTCTTTAATGGAATTAGATTACCTACCCACAAGACCTTTATTGCTTTTATGTCTCCATCTACTGGTAGGAAGCCTTTTCCCACATCTATTCACTGTTTGAGCTTGCACAGAGTAGAGGTGTGTTAAAAGCAGCCATATAAACAGGAAAGCAATTACCAGTATTTTCTTTGTCATCATTCATCCTATATGCTTTGACATTTGCCTTCGAAAAAAGATTTATGCAAACAAGATGAATATATTTTCCCTGCCACAGAACTGCTATCTTCATTTCTTAAAAAAAAACCAACCAAGGTGTGGGAGGGAGTAAATAAAGTTTTGGGTGTATATCTATGTTATATGTTTACAGTTTGTATATATTAATTATATAATGGATGACTATGTGCAGTACTCTTTCCTGTATATTGTTAATATGATACTTTTTTCCTTGTCACTAGATTTATATTATAACATTGTAAATCAAGCACCCTTTCTCAGATGTTTCTATTATACTTCATGTTGTTATAAAATGAAAGGCTAATGTTTTATTTTATCTTTTTATATATTATAAAAATAATGAAGAGGATAATTATCAAGGCTGTAGTGCAATTTCATGGCATTGCTGTCAGTTACAAACTGCTTGAGCTGCATTCCTTTAGTACAAAATGTCAAGAAAGCCCCATGATTGAAATATAGTCATCTAATTAATTTCTCTATTACTAGTTTCATGGGCTGTGTCTGTGCAGCATACTCACTGATGATTAATAGAAGGAGAAGGAAATGTAGGAAGTCTAGCTTTAGCTTTTAATGTAGGAGCATTGTGCTGATAAATATTAACTGGCTAAAAATTATGAAATTTTAAGTCTAGTATTTAGTGAAAGCATGAGTTGAGTGAATATTTTAAAACAGCTATATTCATAAGTTCAGCAGAATACTGAATATTCTGTCTGAACTCTGTAAAATACCTGGGTACCATAATGTCTAAAATAGAATATGAATCTCTCATCTGAATTAACCACTGGGCATAGTACTTTTTTCTCTGAATAGTTTCACTGATGTCAGTAGGACTACACACACCGATAAGTGCTCTACCCAGTAATAAGCAGGTGCAAAGTCAAGCCATTAAGGTTATGGGATTTTTCCCATTGACTTCCGTATCTTCTGGGTTTCACAGAAAGTCATTGGAGACTGGGGTATTGGTATCTGTTTTTTTCAGTGTAATGATACACAACCTGGATGAAATTATACATTATACTTAGACCATACTAAGGACACTTAAAATGTGAGGGTCTGTGTGTTAAAGCTCATTAGCTCATTCTAAGTGACCTTTGATTGTCTCAAAATTATGCTACTTCAGGTGAGGATTAATTCTGGGCCGTGCTACCTAACTCATGTTAGGGTAACTTCCATCTGCTCCATGGAGAAAAAAATAGAAATCTGCCAGCTTCCAGTGTCCAAGGGAGGACCATTCCCAGCGCACCCCACCCCACGATCAGGGACAGAGCCCAGGTGCCCTGGCTCCTAGACATACCACTGCTTGCTAGCCCTCTAGCAGCAAATCAGAGCTGTGTAAGAAATCAATGGTACATTAACCCTTAAGGTTAGCCTGCTTGCAGCACATTCTGATTTTAAGACTGCTTAATATTCCACAGATTTAATATGATATAAGTGTGATGTGTAACTGCAACCCTAGACAGATACTTGAAACTATCCTATTGTATGACTTTTTTTCCTCCCTTCCTTAGAATCATAGAATACTACGCTTGGAAGGAACTGTATTCAAGGCAGGATTGCCCCTAACTAGATCATCCCAGTCAAGTATTTTTCTAATCTGTTCTTAAAAGCTTCCAAGGTTTGTAACTACAATCTCTATCCCAATACTTAACCAAGCTCATATTGAGAAAGTTCTTCCTAATAACCAACTTTAACCTTCTTGTAAAACGCAATTTTCCTTTATTTCTCCTTTCTATGATGGCCTATTAAATACATATACATTTTTTTCTGCCCCAGCTGTTCAAATGGAAAGCAGAGCTATTATAGAGCTTTAGCCTTTCATTTAGCTAAGTCAAAGGATCCCTATTGTTTTTTCTCCAGTAGATGGATTATACTAAAATATGCACCAAAGCCTGTAGATCAGCAGCTCTAAATATTTTTTATGAAACATATTGATTTGGGATTTAATGCTGGAATTGCCCCAATTTAAGAGCTCCTATTAACAGAATTTCTGAGTAATTTACAGCTGTTAGTATATTTTTTCACCTCCCCCCAGTTCAGTAAGACAATGCTATTGCTATCACCCCCATTTTAGAGATGTGGAACTGAGTCCTAGAAGGTTTAATAATTTACCAAAGGTTATGTAGATAATGTGAGCCAGAGTAGTATTAAACCCTTTCTCTCTCTGCATTTTGGGTTGCTACATTAAAAAAAAAAACACAACAAAAATATGAAGAAAATCATGACCCAGCTGAAGTCCTTGAGTGTTTTGCAATTGGTTTCAGTGGGGGTCACAATTTCATCTCCTGGGCTAAGTACAGAGAGTCAAAGAGCATGAGGCTGAATCAATTCAATCTTCAAAGGTTAGTCTAATTGTCACAACCCAAAGGGTGTGATTTTTGTTTGTGTGCTTCGGCACTGCTAAATTGTCCCCGCTAAATTGCAGCTTCTTTGCACGGTGGAGTTTTCTGCTGCAAAAGAGAACCCCGGTGCAAGGGAGAATTTCCCGCCAATTTGAAGCTTTGCAGGGTGCATTTCTTTGTTGCAGCACAGAAATGCTCGTTGCAAAGAGTTCCCGCCATTTGTATGCTAATTCGAGTCCCATTATTGGCCAGTTCTAAATTATTCACACGTAGCGGCTAGTGATTGGCTTGCTAGCCGTATAAGAGGCTTGAGTGGTTTCCGCCCAAGTTGGAGGACTCCACGAACAAGGGAGGATGAGACTTCACGCTGTGTGAAGATCTCTAAGCGCTGCGGATCCTTACAGACCCAGCGCATTTAAAGCAGGCAACAGAGGTCTGATCAACCTCTAGCCTCTCCCCGTCGCTGATAGATTCCTAGACATATCCCTTCCTGCGCGCAAAAGAACCGGACCCACGGAGCCTAGCAAACTTCGTGTGAGTTTATTCAGAGCTCTTCTGGACGAGTACTTTCTCCGGCTGACACGACGGGCTCGCGTGTTCAGAGCCTTCAGCCGGATTGGGCTAGAGTTCATGAGTTTAGAACTCTTGTCCGCCTCTTTTCTTTTCCTGTCTGTAACTGCAACTTAAGCAAGTTTTCCAGCCTACACCACTGCCATCTCGGTGTAAGTAAACAATCTTTTAAACTACCGCTACGCGACCGTGCCTAATTCCAGCTCGAAGGCCTTCCCTCTCCGCCCTGGCATGCCCGGGCTGCTGGCCACAGCCCGCGTGCAGCGCGAAAAGGGCTCGGGTCGCTCCCGGCCCGCACACTAATGTTAGAAGATTAAACTGATAAGCAAGTGAACAGACATTCACTTTTGATTCCGGAAATGCAGCCACATGCCTGCAGTGGCCCAGGCCCAGGCTGGGGGTGGGGGGTCGGGGGGAGCACTAGAGCATGCCTCCCTGCTTGGCTGGAGCAGATAGCTCAGGCCAAGGCTAATCTGCCCACTCTGTGGGGTAAGGAGGGGAGGGGAGGTCAGGGGTCGTGGAAGAGGTGCAAAGCATCCTAGATGCTGGAGGACTGTGAGTTAACTTGAATCTGGAGGGGATCTGGGATAGAAGTTCAATAAACTGATTTAACTTAAATCAGTAATGTCTGATACTACATCCATCCAGGTTTATCTTACACTGGTTTCAGCCATTTTGAAAGCAATTTATGTGCACCGAAATTCTGTTATGTTACAGATCTGAACCAGTTTCCAATCACTTATACAAGTGAATGTGTAATTTCTGTGTCTAGCCCTATAATTTACTAGAGCTTTGATTAAAGTAATACATACAAAATGATTGTCCAACCTTGTACTTCATTTGCTCCCCTTGTCTTTTGTTTTAACTAGAGTTGATTGATGAAAATATATTTTGATGAAAAATGTCTTTTGACTGAATTGAACTAGAAACTGTAAATTTGGGGGGCAAAAATGTCTGAAGTTTGGTAACAAGTCAAACATTTTAGCCAAGATAAAAAAATTAACTGGAATTTAAAAACAATAAAATAAAACATCATTATCATCATCTTCATTATATTTCCTGCAAACTTTTATTCACATTGAGGAACTCTAGTTACTATGCACAGCAGTGCCTCCTGCAGGCTAAGCTATACCCATTATAAATTATGAAAGCCTATAAATAATGAATATGCCTTTCTAGTATTTGCAGGGTTAAACTTCCTGTTTTATATGCATAAATGACATTAACATAAAACACTTTAAGAATGAAGCTATTGTTCCTTATGGGAGGCTAATTGAATGATTTATATTCTGTGAATTATGTTTGGTTTGAATTATACAGTAAGTTATTTTATTTTCGAGAGCTGTCTTTTTGGTTTTGTGTATTTTTTCACAAAAGTCCAGTCCAGAATATTTTTGCTAAGAAATAAAATGTTGCTTTTGTTCCTTTGCTGCAGTTGCTGCTTTGCTGCCTTTCCTTTGAGGGGCTGCTGAAATCAGTGGAATAGCAGGTTGTACCTGGGCTGCTTGGCAGCATAGCAGAAGGGATCTGCTAGATATCTCTGGTATGCCTGGCTGCAGAAAGAAGAAATGAGTTAGTACCCTTCATCCAGGGCTCAGTCTGGCCATGTAGACATAGGCCTGCATTGGAGATGATATGGAGCCACATTCCTGTCTCAGAATACAGAAAACCTTCTGGAGCTGCCTGGCACCCAGAAGCATGTCCCCTGCTACAGTGTTTTGTGGAGTGAAAACTACCCTTAGGAGGACAGCTAGTCAGTTCTAGTGACCAGCACATAGGCTGAGTTTCACTTATGATTCACCTTGGCCCTTCCTATCCTCTTTTGGAGGGTGTCATATCTTTGCATGTACATGGAGGGAGACTTTTAGACTATATTTGTGTACAGCTGCTATGCAAAGCAGAAGGGATTAACAGTGCTCTTTGCTGCTTCTTCCTTTCCCCCTAATACTTCTTTAAGATGACTGGGTACAACCTGATCCCTAATCCTTAATATTAAAAAATGCCAAAAATAAATGCCTGATTTTGGTAGAAATAATTTGCTTACAAAAATGTAGTCCTGTATTTAGGTCATATGTAAATGTGTGGAATGTAGGAGTGGTCATATTAGATCAGGTTAGTGGTCCAGTTAGTCTGGTCAGTACCAGATGATTCAGATGAAGATGCAAGCAACATTACAGCCAACAGTTATGGGATAATCTTTTTTAATATACCAACATTTACAGTTTAATGATATCCTCCAGCTCCACCTTACAGTTTCATGGGATGTTTCATCATGTATTGGGAGAATGTTATAGTTTACCAAAGACCAAATTCTTCCCCTATACAGGAATTACAGCAATGGTAAGGAGAGAAAATGGGCCTTCTGCAGCTGTTTACCTTTGCCTAATGAAGTAAGGGCCTCTAACTGCAACTAAGGAAATGGAAAACCTTTAAATCACCCCAAACATTCAGAGATAGGAGAGGGGAGAGGAATCCTAGTGTTACATACATTTCTTAAAAACACTTTGTAAATTGAAGTTTAATAGGGACTGTTCAGGAGATGCCCTTGAAAACAGGAAGTTTAACCATGAAAATACTAGAAAGGTATATTCATTATGTATAGGCTTTCATAATTTATTGAAGTTGTAAATTACTTCGATATATTGTATGATTGTCCTTCAAGGTAAATTCCAAAACAGGAAAAGTTCATGGTTTAGGTTCCAGATCTGGGTTTAAGAGACCTATGCAAATTAATATTCCTACTCAGTTCCATATAGCTGCTTCTTTTACCAAGCTGATGTTACGTGATCTTCAGTACATTGTGGGTGTAGATTGCTTAATCATTATTACTATTATTATTTCAGGGAATCTTCATTTTAAGATCTGCATTCTTCTTACAAACTATCCAAGTCTAATTTATTTGCTTACCTTCCAGTGAGGCATTTCATAGTTACACAAATATGTATTTATCTCTTTCTCTGCTTGAGGCAGTTATAGACTGGCAGGAGTCTCACAGAGGCCTAATTTCAATAATGTATACCATTCTGAATACATCTAGGAAGGTGAAAGAACACTAAACATAGAAACCATATGATAGCAGGAAATATTTGTGGAAAAACAAGAGCAGGATATAAAAAAAAGTCACTGATTTCAGCTGCCTCTGACAAACTCAGTATAACAGTAATCCACAGATTGTATATTTCCCTTAAGAGTTGTTTAATTATAGGAATTATGTTCTGTATCATAGCTGCAAGGAAAAATCTTGTCTAATGTATCATTTTCTAATGGGGCGGGCAATTATTTTGAGTGGAGAGACACTTAATGAGTTTTGGTGAGTTGTCGAGGGCCACAAGGGTAACTGAACCCCTTGACAGGTGCTGCTCCCTGGTCGCCATCTTGGGATTGGAAGTCTCGCCCCTAGCCTCTGACCTTTGCCACCGGATGTCCCCCCCCCTTCTCCCCAGAAGAACTCCATTTGGAAAGGGGGTTTGCCATCTTGGAACCAGAAAAAAAACAACAGATCATATACTAAAAATCAAACATTGACAATAGTATATTTTAATTTTATTTAAAAATATATTTTTGTCCGGATTTCTGTATGTTTTATTGTGTGTATATAGAGGTGATTTTATAGCTCAAAATGAAGTCTTACTCTTGTATGTTGTGGGAAGGGTGTGGAGGGGTGGAGGGTATGGGTGGGGGGTATGGGGTTTGTGGGGGCTATGGATGTGTGTGTGGATGGGGTTTGTGGGTGGCTTTGGGGGTAAGGGGAGGGGGTGGATGGCTGGGGTTGTGCATGGAGGGTGTGGGGTGTGTGTGAAGGAGTGTGGGTGCATATGTGTGTAGTGGGGTGTGTGAATGTAGCAGTGGGCTCCCCCCAGAGGCATGTAGGTGTGTATAGAGGGGAAGGTGTGTGTGTGATTGTGTGTGGTTGTGGGGTTTGCTGGGGAGGGTTTGTGGGTATGGTGGAATGTGCATGGGAGCCCCCCATGTGTACCCCTGAGCCATTCATCCACCACCCCCACACCGGAGCTGGTGCACAACAGCCTGAAGCCTATGCACCCTGTGGTGCCTCCCCACCACCATCAACATTGCGCAGCCGTAGTGTGCCCCATGCCTGCTCCAGACTCACCCCCATGGAAATGGATCAGCCAGAACACAGGTATAGCTTGGACCTGGTCTGCTTCTCACTGCCTGCTCATCCTATGTGTCCTGCTGCCCCCTGGGCATGCAACTGGGCCGTGGCAGCTTCTCAGCTGGACTGCCTTTCTAGGCAGCCCAGGCAGTGGCAGCTCCTTCTGGTACATTCCCACAGTACAGGTGGGGACCTACACTGCACAGCCCCAACCCCGCATGTCCCGTTCCTACTTTGGGCTTGCCCACCCAGGCTCAGCAGCAGAAGTGCAGGACAGAAGCTGTTGCTCTGTGTGGGGGGGGGAAAGTATTCCTCTTTCTCCCACTGCCAGTGCTTCCTGGTGTAGCCTCCCAGAGCCAGGCTAGAGCTGCTTTGGGTCTGCTCTGCACTGCTACCACTGCCCCATGGTGTGGCCCAGAGGTGGCGGTGACACAGCATAGATGCAAAGCAACCTGGTGCAGGCTCTGGGAGACTACACCAGGAAGCACTGGCAGCAGTGAGACTGGGACTGGAGCCAGAGCTATGGGTGAGCTGAAAAGGTAGATGGGGACAGGGAAAATGGGACTAAGGGAAAGTGTGGGCATTAAAGAGGGGCTCTCGGTGTGGGGAGCCAGAGGATGGCTCTGGGGTAGCTAGAGAAGTTGCAGGGAGTGGCAGTAGGTGCTGGAACCTGGAGCAAACTACAGGACAGCTAATAGGAGCTGGGAAGCTGCGGGGGGGGTGGAGGATTACAGAAGGTGCGGGGGAAGCCTGAAAACAGAGAGGCGGACAGCAGAAAATCACAGGAAAAGGGACCGGGATATCCCACCTACCAGAGGTAGGGACAATCTTGGGGATAGCTCTATCAAGCCTTTAGTCAGTGCAGATGTAGTTCAGGATCTTCTGGAAGGGCTAGATATTTTTAAATCTGCAGGTCCAGATGCCCTCCACCCAAGGGTGTTGAGGGAGCTGGCAGGGGTCATCGTGGAGCCTTTGGCCCAGCTGTACGAGCATTCGTGGCCATCTGGCTAGGTGCCGGGGGATTGGAAACTGGCTAATGTGGTCCCTATTTTTAAGAAGGGGAGGAAGGAGGACCCAAGTAATTATAGGCCTGTAAGCCTCACCTCAGTGCTCGGGAAGCTCTTGGAGAGGATCATCAAGGAGCACATCTGTGGGGGGCCTGCAGGGGAGATCATGCTCAG
>NW_005842596.1:17772-25539 GCF_000455745.1 Alligator sinensis | reverse complement strand
TGTCTTCACTGCCCCTTTTTATAGGGGCAGACCTTGTGTGACCCTAGTGACAGGAGGCATGCCCAGGGAAGGGTCAGCCCCTGGCGGACTGAGCATGTGTGCTCCATGCAGGGATGTGCAGTTTCAGGTGTCTGTAACGGTGAGAGTTGCTGGTTTTGCAGGGTCCTTTGTTTTTCAAATGCTGATCTTGTCTCTGTTCCTGGGTGAGGTCCATGGTTCCTGGGTGAATCAATGCAAGGTGATGACCCAGTCATTACAGGCCATTCAGTAGAGGCCTGCTACCATTGTAGTTCAATCATTCCCAATCACACTCATTCATCGGGGAACCAATTTACATGGGAGGGATACATGACTCATACAGTTGCAACATGGGACGCCCAGGCAGAGGACAGAAGATGGAGACTTGACATATAAAATGGAAACTTGACATGACTTTGGTTCACTTACAAACACAGGCCTAAACCATACAATATCCATATGAAACAATAAAAATCAATACGAAGATGATAATAATACAATATACAACAGTAAAAATCAATACAAACCTAATAATTATACAATATAAAACAGTGGATATACAAAACCAAAAACTTGCTACCAAAATAAAAATGTTTAAAGCTTATCCTGAGTCTGAGCTCACTTATACTTATCTATAGGTAAAAGAGAGGGAGAGAAAAATTTAGAAATGGTTGGGGAAGGGGAGGGAATGAATTTAAAAATAAATTAAAAAAGAAAAAACTGGGGGTTTTGCTACAG
Organism: Alligator sinensis; assembly: GCF_000455745.1. Lineage (NCBI taxonomy): Eukaryota > Metazoa > Chordata > Crocodylia > Alligatoridae > Alligator > Alligator sinensis. Next base: position 24,783 of record NW_005842596.1, on the reverse strand, counting down.
TGGCAGCTGCAGGGAGCTGCCTGCCACGTGGGCTGCCTAGAAAGGCATTCCCACTGCAGAGTTGCCCAAGCCTCACTGTGTGCTCAGGGGATGGCAGAACATGCTATAGCCAGGTGTTGCCTGAGCCAGACAGGAACGAGGGACCCTCTAGGGGCCAGAGGGACCCACTGCAGGCCAGAGATCTGCCACAGAGTCTGCGGGCCGTATTTTGCCGATCCCCGTTTTATAAGCTGTCTTGCACTGTTTCAGTGCCCGTGGTTGTTCACCATTACCAGTGTCTACCTTTGAAAAAGGAATTCAATTTCTATCTTTTGGATTACCTAAATATTATCTTGCAGCTATCTTTTTTGTTTATTCTACTGGGTAATCTCTCTACAACCAAGGATAAACTTTATATTCAGTAACTGGCTTTAAGATTATTTGCTTTTTTCAGTGTATTTTTGTATCTGGCTGCTGATGCTCCAAAAATTCAGCATATGGAAGTTGTCTCTACTGCCCTTTATGTCATTAAAAAAGGGTGGCCAAGAAAGAAAATGAACTTAATTCTCACTGGTATGAAGACCTTTTCTGGAATTCCCTTCTGAGCAGTTGTAGACAGCTGATTCTAGTTTTGTATATATTGTTTTGGAATGATCAGCAAGTGTCAGTTGGCTTTCTGACCTGCTTACTATAGGCTAATCTTACTTGTTTTATGTATGTAAATAATGAGATTGGCCTCAGGGGGACTAATTACATAAATTAGGGGAGCAGAAATCTCCTCTAAGTATTTTACTGTGGGTTAGTATTGATAAGAACCAAGCGTATATGACAACGAAAGCTTTTGGGAATTAAGAACAATTAAATAATAAAAATGTTGCATTTCACTATTGATACACCCAGAAGTTATTTATGGAGTTGTTTGTGGTTCATTTACTTTTATTATGACCTTTGTTCTGTTGTATTTTTGTCTTTCTTTAATTGCTGCTCTGTGATTCATTGTAATTTGCTAAAGTTTAGATCAGAATAATGACATAAAAATTGAAAAGGTAACACTGTGCAATCAGAAGGTAAGGGAAAATAGGCCATGAGCCTTTAAGTATTTTAAAAGTCTGGGCCCTGTGTACTGCAATCTGCTTGCACTGAGTTCATTAGGGGTGCACAGATATAAACTGGGCAAAATCATTATTCTATGTCTTTTCATTCTGGATTGCTAATGATGAGAGGGAAGAGAATGGGAATGGCCCATAGTCAAAACAACAGAATGCTAAAATTATCCAAACAATGGAATTTACATCAATTCTTCATAGAATAGCTAGGACAAATATGCTGAGCCTGTATTCTCACCCTCATGATTATTATGAGACCAAGAAAATGTACATGAAACATCCTTACAACAGTTATTATAATAGACTGTAGCATTCACTACAACATGCTTGCAGATGGGAAAATTTTTCTCTTTCTCAATTCATAGTCATTCAAACACTAATCATGTTGCTTCTCGCGCTTGCTGCACTAAGCAACAGCTTCTCTTGCACTTATGGTAGATTTGGCCTTAATAGACAAGAACCATCCTCTGAAAAATCTGGAGCTGTAATTGTGTGGCTTTCTTACAATACTGTAGCATATTGAAAATGAGAATTGGATATTGTTTAATTTTTTCTTAGCATTTCCAGTATGATTCTGATCAAAACTTTGAACGTAGAATGTGTTTTATTTTTGTCCCAGGCAGTTTGAAACATTAAAAATATAAGACCGGATGCAGATATTGCTGTAGGCCATGTAAACAGTCCAAGCTCTTGAAATACATTAAGGAGGACTCAGTAAATTTAAAGACTATTGCAGCAGCAATGAGGTACTTTCAACATAATTGCCATTTCTTTGGGAACCATTTTATAATTTAAGGTATTTAATTATAAAATAATGGAAAGAATGTAGTAAAAGTTGTGTTTTTAGCTCTTCAATAGTTATCATAATCTAGTTCAATTCATGGTACAAATTCTACTGTAGTACATGAGAAATACAAGATAATAGAATCTCAGCTGAGACTACAGAGCATCTTGTATTTCTAATTGCATCCATCTTGCAAATGAACAGAAACTTTAGTTGAGGAAATGCTTATTATGGTAATCACCACAAACGAAATGCTGTCTTCTGAGCCTTGCATAGAGTAGATGCTATTTGTCACAAAACAGATCTGTTCTATGCTTCTGATACTATAAAAATCAGTGTAGATGTAGAGTTTCCGAGAACTACTGATGTGTTAGATGTGCCAACGGTATGCCTTTTAATGCCTTTGATATAGATAAAGTTTTTGAGGTAAATTTAACAATGCTAATTATCAATGAAACAACTCAGGACATTTCATAGATTCATAGATTGTTAGGGGCTGGAAGGGACCTTATAGATCATCGGGTCCAGTCTCCCTGCACTAGGCAGGAAAAGACAACTGGGGTCAAGTGGCCACAGAGAGGTGACTGTCCAGTCTCCTTTTGAAGATTTCCAGGGTAGGTGACTGCACCACCGCTGGAGGGAGTTTATTCCACAGTCTGGACACCCTGACTGTGAGTTTTTCCTGGAATTGAGCCTGAAGCACCCTTCCAGGAGTTTGTATCCATTGCTCCTGGTCTTCCCCTGGGGTGCCCTGGTGAACTGCTGTTCACTGATTTCTTGATGTACTCCTCATAAGCCACTACCAAGTCCCCTCTCAGCCTTCTCTTCTGTAGGCTGAAGAGGCCCAAGTCCTTCAGTCTCTCCTTGCATGACTTGTCTTGCAAGTCCCTTATCATACTGGTGGCTCTTCTCCGGACTCTCTCAAGTTTTCCCACATCCTTGTTGAAGTACGGCACCCAGAACTAAATGCAGTACTCCAACTGTGGTCTCACCAGTGCAGAGTACAGTGGGAATATCACTTCCTTAGTTTTGCATGAGATGCAATGATTAATGCATGCCAGCATGTTGTTTGACCTGTTGGCCACAGCATCACACTGCTGGCTCATGTTCATGCGATGATCAATCACTACCCCTAGGTCCCTTTGGGCTGTGGTGCAAGTCAAATTGTCACCACTGAGCCTGTAGGTGTCAACATATTACAAGAAAAAAAATTAACAAAGTAATTTCAAGGCAGTTAGAAGTAATCCTGTACCTTGGATTTAAAAAAAAATGCAAGACCAAATGCTAAGGACTAAACTACTTTTACAGAAAAGTAATACTGAGATCTCCTGGAGAATGGGATGGAATTCTGCAAGGCAGAGAAAATATCTTGGGAAGTACAAGTGTCAATCAGTGGGAACTGATGACATTAACATTTTGGAAGATGAGATCTGGATTATTCAGTTAACAGAAAGCTAATTGAAGCTTATTAGGATGTGTGGAAATTTCATTTAAAAGTGGGTGCTAGTGAAACCTGGTACTTAAACATTTCTGCAAAACAGTGATTTTGGTTTCTTGCCTAGTAGTTTGGAGCTAGTAAGGAGGGCGTGGAGAGAATGAAACCTCCATGAAGCCGTAAGTGAGAACTTTACTTATGGTATTCAAATGTGATCCCTAATTTAATGAAATTCTCATGTTCTGCAGTCTTTTATATCCCAATGTTAACACTATGCTTTACTGATATGGGGCCAGGTCTTTGCTGATTCTGCCCTCTGGCACAGGAGAGATAGGTCTTACTCCCCTTTGCCAGTGCACTGTTCCACAGCTCCCTGAACACTGAGTGTGGCTTTTTCTGGAGAATTGTTATGACCTGGAATACTGAATAAGATCAGTCATCATTGCGTCATGGTCCACTGTCTTCACTTAGATTTCCATCATTCTGTCATCATACTAGTTGAGGGGAAGGGGCTTCTACTCATAGCCATGAAAAATGAGCCCTTCATCCCAAAGATTAAGAAGTGTCTCACATGTAGCTTCTGCATCCTGTCCATAGAAAATCCACCTTTTCTGCATTTGGATTAGGTTTGCTAGAGGGTTGTGTGTTGCAATGGATACTGGGAATTGCAGTTAACTCTGGTCTGTAGCTATGCTTCTTTCTGTAACATGGGTCTTCACTATGCAGTGGTCACCGCTTTTCCTGCAACTTTTTAGGAAGTTGTATGTAAACCAAGTAGGCTGCAGCAGTTGGTCTTGCACCTCAGCTATTACTGTGGAGGAAACCCCTTCCAACACCTGTCAGAGGAGATCAGATGGATGTGAGTGAGTGAAGGAGACAGATAAGATAGGGAAGGTGATGTATAGGAAAATTTTCATTTAACAATGAAACTACAGCTGCCTTCCATGATGGGATGGTGTCAGGAAGGCCATGGGAGCTAACAGAAACTGTAATGCCAGGAGCTGTCATTTCTTTCTGTAGGAGGGGATTTTGCTTTCCCTCTTGGTCAGTCACCTTTAAGGCAACAGACATTGTACTTGTACTGGTTGAATCATTTTCCATTTTTTCCAGGCATGAGATACAGTGTGTGGTTATTAGTTTTACATGCCAGTGGGCGTATCTACATGTGTGCATTTATTATGCAGTAACCAAAATTACTGTGTAGTACAGGCATGCGTTCATACATGCACACCTGTACCGTGCAGTAAATATGGCAGCTTACACCGACTTGAGCATAAATTTGATACTTGCATCATGCAGGTATCAAATTTACGCTTGATTAGTTACTGCACAGTAATGCACATGTAGATGCCTTATTATACCGTGTGTGTGGACTGACTTGGGACTCACTTTAGTCCCAAGTCAGTCCACACACAGCATTAATGTCCTTTAATGCCTGCGTGTGTAGATGTCAGCCTATTTCTGCTTACTGCACAGTAAATTTAAGCCAGAGTAAATACACATGTAGACATGCCCAGTGTGAATAAATATGATAGGATAGAAACCCCCTGTCTTTGCAGTGCAAATGGCCCACCAAAATCTCCATCATTTGCATGTTTTAGAGGAAAAATAACCCCCCTTCTCCAAAGCCCACAGCTTTAGGGAAAATTCTCCATAAATTTCCAATGTCTTTGGGGATGTTCTCCATTCACACAAACAGGTAGGAAAAGCTGGGAAGGGTCTGAACTTTGATTCTTCTCTGCAGCATTATTTTGGTATGTTGGGGGACATTCTCCTTCCCAGGAGACTGACTGTTCCCTGGCTCTGGCTTAGATCACACACTGACAAACACATTCTATTATTTTAAAGGGATTTTAACGGTTATATGGGGTCATTGTCTAGGCATATTGGGCTCCAATTTAATTTTGCTGCATAACAAAAAACTGCCTGATCAGTAATGTTTCTAAACACAGAGACTGGATAAAGCTACCCCATCAAATTAACTAATTCTACTGCATGCTCATCTAATTTCAACATTTCACACTCTGTAAAAGACTGGGTAAAGTCTCATCTACCATGTCAGCTTCTATACACTACAATCATTAAATTCAGTAATAAGCTTGGCTGCAAATGTAGCTAAAATATTTTTATAGAGGAAAAATCCTTTCCCCGCCCCACAAGAGGAATCAATTTGTTCACTGCCCTACAGATGGGTTGGTCCTATTTTCACAGTACCTATATGTATTTATTCTCCTACTTTGTCTAACTTACTTGAGTGAGGAGTCTTAACTTGTTCCATTACATCGTATGTCCCTGGAGTACAAAGGCACAATTGCAAGTTCAGTAAAGCTTATGTACTTGTCTATTTGTGGAAATTGAGCAGAATAGCTATTGCAGCATAAATTATTCTGCAAGAGTGGACTTGTGGGCTCTATTTTAGTATCTATCATATCAGTGAATATATTCTGGAATAGTTAAGGTGTTGATTATTCTAGAGGAGGCTAATACATGTACAAATTATTCCTAGAGTGTCCACATAGGAAACACTGGGAACTATTGTAGAGTAGCTGCTCCAGAATACTTTATTCTAGACTAGAAGAGTGCCAAGTGTATTTCCCAGTCAGTTTCATGAATCACAATAATCACATTTGCAACCTGGCTAGCCACTGTTAGATTGTTAAAGTTTGCTGTAAAAAAGTTTTACAGTTTACTGTAAATTTCTACTCAAATGGTCAAAAGTGAAAATTTTGATCAAAGTGGAAAGATTGTTAAGGTTGTTGTAGTAGTTCTGGGGCCTAGTCAATTAGGTGTAAAACTGAGAGTTATTAAATCTGGCTTTTAATCCTGGCTCCAACACCAACTTGTTGTGTAACTTTAGTCATAGTTTCATAGTTTCTATGGTCGGAAGGGACCTGAACAGATCATCATGTCCGACCCCCTGCCCTGGTCAGGAACGAGTGCTGGGATCATAATACCCCAGTCAGATATCTATCCAACCTCCTCTTGAAGACCCCCAAGGTAGGGTAGAGCACCACCTCCCTTGGGAGCCCATTCCAGAGCCTGGCAGCCCTAACCATAAAGTAATGTTTCCTGATATCAAGACTGAACCTGCTCTCTATCAATTTGTGGCCGTTATTCCTTGTTATCCCAGGTGGTGCCCAGGGGAACAGAGCCTCACCTATTTTCTGCTGGTTCCCCCTGGTGAGTTTATAGATGGCCACAAGATCCCCTCTCATCTTCTCTTGTGGAGGCTGAATAGATTCAGGCCCTTTAATTTATCTTTGTAGGGCCTGGCTTCCTACCCCCTGACCATGCGAGTGACCCTTCTCTGGACCCTCTCAAGGTTAGCCACATTCCTCTTTAAGTGCGGCAACCAGAACTGCACACAGTACTCCAACTATGGCCTGACCAGTGCCACATAGAGGGGAAGGATCACCTCCTTAGACCTGCTTGTGATGCATCTGTAGATGCACGACAAGGTGCGGTTAGCCTTACTGACTTCTTCGCATTGGCAGCTCATGTCCATCCAAAGAACACGAGTTCTTTGCCTCAGTGTTCCTAAGTGAGGGGCACGACAAGTCTCTCACTGGGGTTGTAGAGAGGCAGCAGCAAGGCGCCAGACTACCATGTGTAGACCCTGAGATGGTGCAGAGTCATTTGGAAGAACTGGATGCCTTTAAGTCGGCAGGCCCGGATGAGCTCCATCCGAGGGTGCTGAAGGCACTGGC
>NW_005842596.1:12190-16444 GCF_000455745.1 Alligator sinensis | reverse complement strand
ACTCTTTCCTGCTTATGCAGGGGGTCGGACTCGATGATCTATTGAGGTCCCTTCCGACCCTAACATCTATGAATCTATGAATCTATGAATCCTGGATTCAACAATGACTCCAAGATCCCTTTCAGCCACTGTGTTGTTGAGAAGGGTGTTCCACAGCCTATAGGTGTGTTGCTGCTTCTTTCTCCCTAAATGCTGCACCTTGTACTTGTCTGCGTTGAATTCCATCCTATTCTTATCCACCCACCCCTGTAACCTGTCTAGATCTATCTGGATGTCCCTCCCCTCTGGTGTGTCCACTTCTCCCCACATCTTTGTGACATCAGCAAATTTGGACAGGGTCCTTTCCATGCCCACTGCCAAGGTGCTGATAAAGATGTTGAATAGCACAGGACCAAGGACTAAGCCCTGGGAAACTCCACTACCCACGTCCCTCCAGGCTGAAAATGACCTGTCCACCACCACTCTCTGGGTGCGACCATCGAGCCAATTTGCCACCCATCTGACTGTGTAGGCATCAATGCCACTGTTGCCTAGTGTTTTCATGAGAATGGGGTAAGAAACAGTGTCAAAGGCCTTCTTGAAGTCCAGGTAGATGACATCCACCTCAACGCCCACATCCAAGGACTTTGTGACCTGGTCATAAAAGGACACAAGATTAATCAGGAAGGATCTGCATGCAGTAAACCCGTTTTGGTTGCCCCTGAGCATTACCTCCCATGCTGGGCCCCCACAGATGTGTTTCTTGATAATTTTCTCAAAGGTCTTCCCAAGGACTGAGGTGAGACTAACTGGCCTATAGTTACCCGGGTCCTCCTTTCTCCCCTTTTTGTAAGTGGGGACCACATTGGCCCTTTTCCAGTCTTCTGGAACCTGGCCAGAGCACCATGAGCACTCATACAGCCATGCCAGGGGCCCTGCTATGACCTTTGCCAATTCCCTCTGTACCCTCGGATGAAGAGCATCCAGACCTGTTGATTTATACACATCCAGCCCCTCCAAGAGTTCCCTAACTAGATCGTCCCTGACCCTAGGCATAGCAACCCTAGTCAGTTTGCTTAACCTTTCTAAGCCTTGGTTTTCCATCTATGTAATAAGCACAAAGGTGTTCACCATAGATGAAATTTCAATATATACAGAGAATAATCTGTCCACAGTCAAATCTATTATAAGTAAGGATTTTAATCTCTATTAAAGATAAGGAAACTGAGGCACAAGAGGTGAGTGGCATTGTGCTCTTGTGGATTAGGCCTGTGTTTAAGGTAGCAGTTTCCCATCTGTGAAATCAGGATAATGACTACTCCATTACAAAAATACAGTGTTAATTATTATTACTATTATTACTATTATTATGGAGAGGCCCTAGGTCTACCCCTCTCTTGCTGGCAGTCCAGAGATGAGAGCTGGATGTAGTGATGATGGGTATTGTAGTCTGTGGGGGTGCTTATGGCTAGGGACAAACATTCAAAAAGCCTGAAACTGAATTGTTTCAACCTTTGCAAGTTAGTCTAACCTGGCTAGGATGAACCAGTTTCCAAACACTTTCCAACCATACAGACAGTCCCTCTGGACTGAGGAAATTCAGGCACATGCCTGCAGTGGCTCAGGCTGGAAGCCGGTTGGGTGGTAGAGCAGCCCTCCCTGCCCTTCCACAGAGCTAAACTGAGGGAGGCATGGCCAGGGCCCAGAAAGGCTCTGATTCAATGTTCCCTCTAAGGAGTAGCGGTCCACTTCGGTCCCACCTCTCCATTTCGGTGCAATCCGCTGGTAAGTGTTCCACAGTAAGTGTCCCCCAGGAACTGCAGAACCTAAAACTCTTAAACATTTTTCTAATCTTAACTGTATTTCTAAGGAGAGCATAATTGTATTGTTTGTCATTGAAATATGGTGCAGAAAAGTAGAGCTTTTCTGGTTAGTTATCTTTTACAAATGCAAATCTATATATATTTTAAATAGGCTCCAAATTCATCTCCAGTGATACAAAGACCCAGGAGTTATAATGTAGTTGTTTTGCTTTATGCACATTTACCATTAATCTTTCTTTCCTTTAAGGGCTGCAGGGAATGTGAGGAGTTGCAAGTATATAAATACAGTTGGGTACAGATAGGGGCTGGGGCTGGGGGCTGGCGTGGGCTCTGCCAGCTCTGGGGAACTGCTCCAATCCCCAGCCCTGACACCATGTGCCTTCTCATTCCCTGAGGTGATACAGGGGTGTAGAGCAGCTCCCCCAAGCTGGTGGAGCCCATGCCTGCCCCCGCCTCACCTTGCCTTGGGGAGGAGCTGCTGCCTGCCCTGCATGAGGAGTGAGGAGCTTACCTTCGGTAAATGTCCCATTCTGGCCCCAGTACTTTTACCGCACTCCATGCCCAGCTCCTCTCTGGGCGGTGCACGGCCTTAAAAAGTTTGTGCATGGCAAGATGTTTACTTGTGCATGGCCACGCACATGCACAGCTTAGAGGGAACCTTGCTCTGATTAGGGAGGGGTGTGGACCCCCACCCTGCCTGCAGTCCCAGGCTTTTCCCCACTCACTGCTCAAGGGGCGGGGATGTTGCCAGCCTGCAGCCCTGGGCTAGCATTCTGAGGCAAGGGTGTGTGTGCAGTGCATGCATCTATTGATGATACAGAGCTTTTTACTCTCCCTCCCTGCTTCTGTATACTGTCTGTAGCAAATTGTCAGGCAAGCAAGCTGGGGGGGGGAGCGGGGCAGGAGATGGAGAGAGCTGATAACAGTGTGTATCACCCTTATCTCAGTATTTATTGCCCCATTAAGAAAACAACAGAGACATTACCAGCTATCTGTTGATCCAGCACAGACCCAGCATGTGGTCTGCTGGCCAATACACAGACATCTCAGCAAAGGCAGAGGGGAGGGGGGAATTTGTGCTTAGCAGAGAGTGGTGAGGTGGGGGAGGGGAGCAAACAGCTCTTCTCAAATGTTTCCAAGAAAGGACATTAAGCTACCTGTTGATTAGTTCCAAAAAGCCTGCCTGCCTTTGTCTCTCCCACAGCATGGACTGTACCCAGCAAGTGGCCTGCTTGCTAATCTGGAGGTGTCTGCTAAGGCAGAGGGGCAGAGGCGAATAATCCCTGTTTAGCACGTAGAAGCCGGGCAGACAGAGGGAAGGGGCCAGCTTTGGGACAGAGAGCTACACCCAGCCCAGAGAGCATGCGAGATGCTGGAGGTGTCTGGTTTATCTTAAACCAGCAAGGGGTCTGGGACAGACATTGCCTAAACTGGTTTGAGCCAAATCAATTAATTCTGATACTATATTCAACCAGGTCTATCTCAAACTGGTTTCAGCCATTTTCAAACTGGTTTATGTGCACTGAACATCTGTTCTGTTACAGGTTTAAACCAGTTTCTGATAACTTAAACCAGTTTATGTGTAATGTCTGTCCCTAGCCTATGAGTCTGGCAGGAACAGCCTTCCATCTAGAGAAATCTTCATTCAGTTAACAGAGCTTTCTCATGCTTCGTTGTGAGCTATTTTCTTTCTTGAAATATGACAATGCCATAATTTGGGGATATAAAGTCATGGCAATGAATTAATGAGTGTGTTCACACCATGAATTTTTGATGTGCCAGTTTTAACCAGTTTCCTACTGTCTCTATGTCACTGCTGACAGACACTGCAGCGCTGGTGCATCTGTAGAACAAGAAACTTGTCAGTTGCTTCATTTAGGGTGTAGGGTTAAAATTGATTTTCATTGTGGAGAGAGCGGGGCTACAGCAGAGTGCTAGGAGCCATTTATTTTTCTGCTTGCTAGTTTTCCCATTTGCTTTTGTTTTCTTCCCTTTGTATGGAGCAGAATGTAGATGGGATTACAACTGGTAAAACTGCAAGAAGGCATCTCCAAGTAATGAATGTTGGTACCAAACATTATCAAATCCTTTTTTATGTAGAGATAGAGAGATGGACTGTTTGGTTCAACAGCAATTTGGGCAATGGAGAACTATTCTTTTTTTTCATTACTTAGGCACTCTGGGTAAAACTGTATCAATACGATGCCTGAAGGATAAAATGTCACTTTCTAACTAAAAATTGAAGGCATAATACATATTTGCAGCTGCAAGACTGCTAACAGTTTGTCCAGTGGTTCCCCAGCTGAAATAACACTCTGAAATAGAGCAAACCAACTGTTTCTCTGGTGAACTTTCTCCTACAGTTTGCAAATCAAACAGAAATCCAAACAACTGGAGGTCAGTTCATATCAAATCCAGACAGTTTAGGGACCTGTACTGATCTTTTGTACTC
>NW_005842596.1:8726-12159 GCF_000455745.1 Alligator sinensis | reverse complement strand
TTTCCCTGTGCATCTTTTACAAGGCTGAAGGAATACTCATTCCCTACATTTTTTGGCTTTGAGACACTGAAACATAATCTAGCTAGTAGCTGCGTGAGTTATGTTCAGATGGTCTTTAATGGTTCTGTCTCACTAGGCAGAATGGCAAATTTCTGCCCCTGAAAGTGTGCATTCACCCTCATCATGGACACAGTTATTAAATGTAGGAGTCTTGCCTCCAATATTGGTAGCAGCGGCACAGGGAGAGAAGGGAGAGATGACTTTCATTTTCCCTATTGGAGACTGCTGCATTGAACTTCATGTCCCTGGCACCCTTTCTGCTCTATCTTAACCTTCAGGTGTAGGTAAGAAAATAGATGGTGGAGCAGCAGGGGAGCAGTCAGAGAAGAGTTAAAGGGCAGGGGGATAATGGAGAGATTCTAATTAGTTACAGTGTAGAGAAAGCAGTACTGCATTTTATGTGAAGGGTGCTTCTCTCATATTCCTACTCTCTTTCTTGTACAGAGATGCTTACACTTGTGTCCCCATTTGAAGCAGTGTTTGAGACCAGGTACAGAAGTGACACTTATTGCAGCTATAACTGAACAAATGGTCAGGGCACATGGAGCACTGTAAAAATGGAAGATCCCATTCCAAGAAAACCTTGGCTGGATGTGGTATCAGACTTCAGCACTGTAGATTAGAGTGCCGTAGCAAACATCTCTACCAGATCCCATTGTGACTCAAGTTACATCACATCCCTCTGGTTTTGTAGCACCCTGCTCATGCCCCCTCATGGGGTTATGGTATAGCTTTGGCCAGAGCTTATGTGGCCTGTCTGAGCACCAGGCTGGCCCTGCCCTCAGGCTGCTGATGACAAAAGTTAGCCAAGCCCGTTTTCAACACCCACCTTGTTCTCTCTGGCCAGCTATGAACCACTGGGCATATCTACACAAGATGTTTACTGCACATTAGCCTAATAACACTGTACAGTAGTGTCTCATGGCAAAAACTGTGCTAATAGCCTATTGTGCAGTGTTATTAGGCTAGTGTGCAGTAAGCATCACTAAATAACCATGCACCAGCACTACTGTGCAGTAACTCTAGGTACTGCTCATTTAGTTAGTACTTTATTAAGGAAGTACTAAATTAAATGCACAGTCAATGCACCCACTGCCTGGTATTATCGCTCAGTGGGCAGATTCCATCTACTCCATCTGTGCATTTGTAAAGATTATAGCTTTCAGTTTAGTGCTGTGCTGATTGTGGACACCACATTCACACAAGAGGCTATCTGAGATGTTCATTTTGTGCAGTGTTGTTTTGATGTGTCTGTATCTAGATCTCAGTGTGTTCAACTTACCCCGCTTCTTTGTCAAGGTCATGTCCAATGGGAGACTCATTTGGTGCTGGCATAAAATGCTGTAGGAATAGACTTCAGTTCAGATTACTCTGAAGAGTCATTTAATTTCTATTTACCCCACCCCTTATCTAAATTTAGTGCAACACACAAGGCCACAGTACCTGGCCTACAAAGTTCTCTGCAGGCCCAGAAACCTGGCAGTTAGGGGAGCAGTTAGGGTCTGTCTTATGTCACTTGGTCTAATGTCTGAGACTGCAGAAAATACAACTGTGTTGTGCAGCCTGTTATGAGTCTCTGTGCACTGCTAAATACAGTGCTGAGCTTTTTAGTGCAACAGCTTCTGGACCATACAGGAGTGCAGTACTCTGCTGCAGTGGTTCTGAGCACTTTGAAGTTGGCACCGCATGTTATGATAGCTAAACATCTGAAAGCAGCTACTGTGCAGAAATTTTACTCCTGACCATCTGAATGTGATGTATATAGGTGGGGGAATGATCTAATGTGACTCCTTGGTAAGTTGGAATACACTCATGGGGAAGGATATAGTTGCCTACTATGATATTCAGCATGCTGTTGGCTCGAAGATTGTTCATGTGGAAGACTGATGATATTTCATAGACATAGACATAGACATTAGGGCTGGAAGGGACCTCGGAAGATCATCGATTCCAGCCCCCTGCCTGAAGGGAAGGAAGTCAGCTGGGGTCATAGGATCCCAGCAAGATAAGCATCCAATTTATTCTTGAAGGTGTTCAATGTAAGTGCTTGAACCACCTCCAATGGCAGGCTGTTCCAGACCTTGGGGGCTCGGATAGTAAAGAAATTCTTCGTTATGTCCAGCCTGAAATGGCCTTGCAGTAGTTTATAACCGTTCGACCTCGTCATCCCTGGGGGCGCTCTGGTGAACAAACGTTCCCCCAGATGCTGATGGTCACCCCTGATAAACTTATAGGTAGCCATCAGATCACCCCTGCGCCTGCGCTTTTTCAGGCTAAAGAGCCCATGGCTCTCAGCCTGTCATCATAAGGTCTGTTTTCCTGACTTCTGATCATGTGTGTGGCTCTTCTCTGGACTCTCTTAAGCTTCTCCACATCCTTTTTGAATTGTGGGGCCCAAAACTGGATGCAGTACTCCAGCTGCGGCCTCACTAAGGCCGAGTACAGGGGGAGAATGACGTCCTGGGATTTGCTTGAGAAGTATCTATGGATGCAAGCCAGCATTTTGGTCACTTTAGTAGCTGCAGCATCGCATTGCAGGCTCATGTTCATCTTGTGGTCAATGATGACCCCCAAGTCTCTTTCTTCCATAGTGCTAGCCAGCATAGCACTGCCGAGCCTATAAGGATGCTGCAGGTTTTTCCTCCCAAGGTGGAGAATCTTGTATTTTTCAGTGTTAAACACCATCAGATTCTCGTCTGCCCACTTGCTGAGCCTGTCCAGGTCAGCCTGGATCGCCCTCCTGTCTTCTGGTGTGGATGCTTTGCCCCAAAGTTTTGTGTCATCGGCGAACTTGGCCAGTCCGCTTCTGACTCCAGTGTCCACATCATTAATGAAGATGTTGAACAGTATGGGTCCAAGGACAGAGCCTTGGGGGACCCCACTGGTCACAGGGCACCATGACAATTGACTATTGATTTTACTGATGCTCCTCACTGGCCTTTTGACTTTCAAACAACAACTTGGAACCATCTGACACAAACCCTAACCTGAACAGCCCCCCATATACATTGAAAGCTTTTTTCAAATGCCACATCCAAGGTATAACCAATAAGTTAATATGCACACCTTTGCTGGTGATGCTGTCACTGTCATTTGGCAGAGCAGCTAGGAATGAGCACTGCTGCAAGTAAGGCAGAGCAGGAATTCTCTCTAACAACCCCCCCCCTCCCCCACTCTCTCCCTCCCTATTCTTTCAGGGAACTGGAAACAGCTCATGCCTCTGGGCCCTGATGCTTCAGTTTCCCAGCACTCCCAGCTCCCACAGCAGGGAAATGGAACCTAGGCATTTTGTTTTGTCCAGCTGGGAGGTGGAACGCAGCGTTGTGCCATGGTCAGCACCAGGTAAGGAGGAGCTTACGGATTCTGGCCTCAG
>NW_005842596.1:7150-8695 GCF_000455745.1 Alligator sinensis | reverse complement strand
AAGAGTTGGGATGGGGGACTCACCAGAGGTCCATTGGTGTCTCCCTTGTCTGCAGACTCCACATTTGTTTGTGGGAGGCCCAGGCACAGATCCCGAGATGCTGGATCCAGGATGGTTCCCCAGACACCAACAGAGCACTGGAGACACGTACATAGATGGCACTGGTTACACGAGACCCAGGGAGGACCCTCACTGTGGGGGGCTGGAATGGACAGCTTGGTGACTGCTTGCACCTGTGGTGCCATGACACTTGAACAAGTCATGCAGGACCAGGAACGTACTGCAAAGGTCCAAGAATAAGGTCTATGGATGGCCAGCTGCTCTCTGAGAGAGGTCGCACATGCTGCTACAAAGCTGAGAGTCACAACGCCAGGATAAAGAGTTTCTGCAAATGGGCAAAGAACACTTGGGATCCAGCTATGACACCCCTGAGTGGCATCATCGCTGCTGCCTGTGGGGAGATTATTGCCATTCTGGGCCAGAGTGGTGGGGCAGTCTGCTGCCCACACCCACATCCATGGAGAACTCTGCTTCAGGGACTCCTTGCTGAGATGACCCACGCAGTGGGCCTGAGAATCCTATACAGGGGGCCCTGGATGGTGGCCATGGTGGAATGTTCCACATGACGTATTAATTGGGAGATGCTGGAGGCAAGGGGGTGGCTCTGGTGCATGGGAGCCACTGACCTGTGGTCTAAGGAGTTAGGAAGGCATCTGGTGAGGCCTGGTGTGGGGGACCAGGCTGCCAGAGACCCAATGCCAGGGCTGGAATTGACTCAGCCCACCTTCCAGAGCCCAGTCATTACACCTAGCCATTGGTGTTTGGTGTCATAGGCACAGGCCCCCAAAAAGAATGGGGGGGTGACCACTCCATCAGGTCAGGTGACTGTGGGTCTGGGTCCCATTGCAGAGGAGTGGCACAGCCTCTGTGAAGACTAGCAGCCCCCTGGATTATGGTTCAAGTTCTGGAGCAGGTAATGTTCCAGATTTTTTTTATTATGTGCACAAACAGTTTGGCAGCTGCAACATTTAATTAAACTGAGGAGTGGCAGTTTCATGCATGGCATTCCCCCATGGCTGCCCCGCCACATCCCCCTCAATGGCATAGCTGCCCAATGCAGGCAGGGTCTTTCCCCACTCTCTGAGACAAAGGTTCCCAATTCCAGAGCAGAGAACATCACACAGTTTTGCTTAATAAACACACTAACAGTTGAGCAGTTGATTAAAATGAAACACATCTTTTTCTCACATCACCGTTCCCCACACCCTGGTGTGTGTCCCTATGGGCTGGGTTAGGGAGGGAGAAGGGAAGGGAGATGCTTTCTGGGCAGCCTAGGTTGTGGGCAGTGGTGAACATGATGCAGGGCCACAGGAGTCTGTAGCAAGACTCCCATGTTCTGGTGCCAGGGCCTGGGCACAGAAGCCCTCAAGCCTTACTCATCTGGGGAGGGCTCCTGGTCCTGCAGATGAGGGGGCAGCCAGCTAGGGCTTCACAGATATGGACAGCCTGCCATGGGGCAGGACAAGGGCCACACACATCGGCAGG
>NW_005842596.1:0-7140 GCF_000455745.1 Alligator sinensis | reverse complement strand
CTCTGCATGTGCTCACAGTACTACTCCCAGTCTACAGTTGAAGTGCTCCTTCTGGTACTCCAGCTGCCTGCCATAGGATTTCATGAGCCAGGGTAGGAGGGGGTAGGCTGGGCCCCCACTGAGGATTGGGGGGGCAATAATGTCACTGCTGATGAAATCAGGGACCCCGGGAGCATAGCACTTGCTCTCCATCACCCCAAGAAACTGCACAAGAGGTGGACATCATCCTTATCAACCACATGAAAGTCAGTGTCCCAGTTGTAACCTGGATGCCTGTGTGTGTGTGTGTGTGCGTGTGCGCGCGTGCGTGCGCGCCCAGGACACCTGGGTTCTGTGTGTATGGGGGGGTTCACACACACAGAACCCAGACATCTGGAACACACACGCACAAACACACACTCAGAACCCAGGCATCTGGGGCACATTCACATACATGCTCATGCACACACACCCACACAACCCAGGCATCTTGGATACACACACACGCTGTGTGGGCAAAGGGTGGCTTGTGGCCATGAGGGCACATGCCATGATGTAGCCGCTGCTGCATCGGGTCCAGGTGGATGGCTGTGATGTACCCACCAGCCAGCCGGGTGGCTTGGCTGTTTGGCTCCACTTGGGAGTTTTCAGCAGCTCAGGGAGCCCATTGGGTCCCCCCCGTGCTGTGCTTGTTCTGTACAGGCAGGCTTCAAGGCCTCCCTCCCCCACAAGGGGTAATGCGTGTTCTGCTTCCTCCCAACCTGAACAGGGGAGCAGTAAGTAAAGCTCAAAAGTTTAGAGTGCTTCTGCCATGGGCTTCTTGAATACCTGTACTTAGCCTGAGATCTCAGGCTATGGCCATACTGCCTCCTTGCTGAGCCCAGGACTGCTGCTGAGGATATAAGTACTGTCCATTTGCTTCTGCTTTGTGTGAATCCAAGTGCAGCAATTAGGCAGCATAGAAGACTTTGAGCAGTCTCGAGCAAAGTCCTGTTGCCTCTCTTGGCCAGGCTGAGATAGAAGGCCTGAGAGAAGAAATGGGGCATGCACTCAGTCTTGCATAAGATGTCTGCATTGGGTTTGAACATGCACAGAGTGGGAATGGGTGACATTTTTTATTTATTGAGCTGTGGACCTAATCTCAGAAGGAAGACAGGATAAATAGATCCTCAGAGAACAATAACCACCTGATCCTGCACAGCTTTCACTTTGTGTAGCTGTTGATTCCTATGTAATATTGGTGCAGAACAAAAGCAGCATTGTTTTATACCTACATTTGTACCCATGTTGCACCACTATAATTTACACAAGGGGATGCAGAATCAGGGCCTAGATTTCAGTAACTTTCTTTATGCAGCTCTGAAGTATTAACTCTTGTGCCACATATGATTAAATTGAGAGCAAGGAATGTGAAAGAGCTGATGAACACACTGAATATAGCCAACAGTGAGAGTTTGGAACTATGGAAGAAACAGTTTTCTCGCTGGGAAGCAGGAACTTTTCTCTGAGGCTGCAAAGCTCCTAGTTCATCTGAACTTAATTCATTATATGTTATTGCAGTATTTATAGGAATAATACCTGTAAATTCCCTTTGAGATTAACCTAAGTCTGTGCCACCAAGTCTTTGTTATATTTCAAAGGTATCGAATGCGTATACGTTATTCATATTTTTAAACAACTCCTTTAGATGAGGGAGGAAACTTGAATATAAAGGAATAAACAAGTTGAGTAAAACTCCAGGGTTTTTACCATTGTTCATGAATGAGTGTGAAATTTTCCTTTGAGTTCTGTTTCCTTAGGATTCACAGAACCTGAATTTTGTGTTGATATGTTTTGATGGAGCCAGAGGCCGAAAGCTTTCAGTCAAAAGCTCAAAGCAAAGCAGAGCTGAAGCATTCATATTTACTTGGTTTCAGCATAAGAGATTTTTATTAGAGAGTCTTCTGGTTTTGGCGTGATAGTAAATCAGCCCAGATTCTTCCAAAATTTGTCCCTATGCTATGCATTTGGTAATGTATATGCTTTCTGGAGGTGAAAATATAGCACCATAGCTGTTAATGAAAAACTATATAGCATAATATATAAGTACAATTTATGCTTCATATCTCTGCATCTCTGGTGGAGATCATAACTAAAATAAAACTTTTATTCCTTCCCCCTTTCATTCTGCATCATGACATTAAGACTCTATGTGGAAGTGAAAGTAAGAGGAGTGAGCTTAGGCAGAAGTCAAGATCACATTAGTTCTATGAGTGACACAGACACAAGTTCTAATGGTGACCCAATTCTGGCTCACTCCTCTTCCTTTCTGGCTCAGTTTCCTCACCTGTAAAATGGGAGTCATAATTAATTACCTCATCAGGATGATTGCTTAGTGACTGACCATGTGAATGATTAAAGGATGGTTTCTGCCTCAGTTGCTTACCTAGTCTGGAGCCAGTCGCATTAATTTCACTCAAGGTATTCATGCAGTAGCATACTCTTCAGCATTAGTGAAGGAGAGCTAAAGTAAGTAAGATGATTAACAAATTCCAACTCATTTCTTAACCCCATAGTTCCTAGTTCTTAGCTTTCATTTATAGATTTAATTTAACTTTAATCTTCACGGTCAGATTTACATGTGTGTGTGTGCCCACACGCATGTGTGTGTGTGTCTGCATTAGGTTGCACCTATAAATATAGCTATGTGCATTTTATAGCAGTGCCCTTTGCTTACCAGTTGAGGTGAAGTAGCAAATTCTGCTGTCAGTTGCATTGGTGTAAATTGCAAGTACATTCAACTAAAGTCAGTGTAGTTACTCCAGATTTACATCTTTTTAAATGAAAGCAGAATTTAGCCTGTCTTAAGTAACTTAATTTTGTGAATCATGCTGTTTATTGGCGGGCTCGATAATAACATAAAGTGACAGCTTGTGAGAAGGGACCACTGTGAAGATATCTTGCATTGCTGGAAATACAAGGCCTTATATGATGCAGAAAAGCCGCCCACTGTGCCATCCTTGAAGTCAATGCAGTGTGCACTGATGACAGTGTGCACATTCAATGCACTATATCAACCCCACTAAACAATGCAGAAGGGGAGAGGGACTGAGGCCCCTTCCTATCCCTGTCATTGCCTTCAAGTGAGCCCCATCTGTGTAACCTAAAATGTAATGAAAACTCATCTCTATAAAATTATGGAAAAGACTTCTAAATAGGAATTCAGAACATTATTAGATTTGATTGTGTTCAACATACTGTGGAGTGAATAATACAATATTTGCATAAAAATATATTTTAGGTTACAGAAGCACCTAGGCTAAATGAGGGAATATGTCTTGTGTCTCTGCACAGTGCAGTGTATTCAAGAGAGATCAGAAGAGAAGTTAGAAAGAGGAATCCTGAGTAAGTTCTGTGAAAAAAAATTCTAGGTGAGAAATGTGAAACATGAACAAATAATTCAGCAGTCATCTAGGACCAGGGCATATTCCAGTTCCCATGAAAATCAGTAACAAATCTGTCACTGAGTACAGTTGGAGCAGCATTGGAATTTGGACTGAATCCTTACTTTAATAAATCTCTTGTGATGTGTGTATCTTGCTCTTTTGTCATTTTCCAAAATAGTTAGCATTAGGCAGTGCTTGCCCTATGGACCGCACTGTAAATCAGTGCCTGCTTTGATCATTTGATGGCAGCCTTTCAGGCTTGCATCAAGCCACTTCCAAAACTATTCATCACCTGGCTCACTAATCTGGACTTGGTTATCCAAATATTGCTGATCACTCCTCTTCCTTTATGAAAGAAGAATGACAGCCAATTAAAACTGCATTCAAAATATTCTAGACTAAAAATAACAATTTGAAAATATTGTATATTGTGCTATGTTAAGTAATCTTCCAAATAACGCATTTGACCTTGTTATTTTCTCAGTTGAATTGGTTTTCTATCAAGACATTTTCACTGATTTCAGATAATTTCTCTTGATTTACAGTACCTTTATCTCTTAAAAGCCAGAAGTCCTGTTGAAATCAGTAGTCAAGCAAATGGGATCAGAATTTAGGCTGTTAAATAATATTTCATTTCATAAGGGCCCAATTCAAAGCCTATTGGAGGCTATGACTTTTTTTTATTAAGCTTCATATGTAAGAACAATTTTGTTTGTTCAAAATGAAGATTGATCTGGGCTTTTCAGGAAAACAAAGCTTTATGCAACCTTGGTAGAAGAGGTTCATCTTAGGGAACTAAGATGTTTCTTGTGAAGTAAGATGCTAATCAATGTGAATAACAGTCACTGAGTCTGGTTCTTGCTTACCAAAGTTCACATTTTTCTCCTCTCCACTAGGTCACCTGGAATATTTGGAAAATGTGATGTGTATCAGATAAATCCCTGTAAGTGAAGTGGAAGGGTAGTTTAATAGTAAGGTGTCCTGCTTATCTTTGACATAGCTAAGATGGATTTTATGAAGATGCATGCTACAGTTCTTATATTGTTTGATGTTGTTCCATAAGGCACATGTTCTGTATCTTTGTGAATTTCAGTGTTACTCTTTCCTTTTCATAGCAAACTTTTTTTCCCCTTCTGAAATGTATAGCTTGGAAACTAGGTCCTTTTAATGAAGGTTTTGAGTCTCACAAAATATGATTAATCTGATTAGTGGTTCAGACTCTTTTTATGCTTACATTAACTAACACAAAGAGCCCCCCTACAGGTTAAAGTTTAAATGTGGATAACCAGATAAAGCTAGTCCTGACGAGGTTTCTATGGTGCAAGGAAAAATTGAATTTGCCTTTCACTTCATTTCAGTCTTTGTCATCCTGGTTTTTGCCCTTCTCCCTCAATCACAGCAAGGATATTAATTTTGCAGTAAAATCTTTAAGCAATTATGCAGATAGCTTGGAAAAAGCAACATACAAACACAATAAGAAAAGCTTAACTGAAAAATGGACCCCAGATATTCATTAAAAACAGATGGCAACATTCCTAACAGCATAACTTTGGATGTTTAGACTAAATTTGTATTAATCTGCCACAACATGAAGACAAAAATGAATCACTGTTATACAATACTGCGTATGCATTGTACTTTATATTTACAAAGTAGTGAAGTATAGTAACTAGTCCATGAATGTCTTTTTTGATAAACAGCTAAGACAGACTATCCTTCTACACACAAACACATCCATCTTTAGATAGCATTCCTCTGTGGGAGGTTTGCCTTCAATTTAACAGATAATGAACTTCTTCAGATGAATCAGAAAATTGATAGTGAAATGAAGTTTAGTATTTTGCAAAGCAGCATCCACCCATATAAGGGATATTTTTAGTATCAAAATGTGGTTTATTAAAATTGTTTGATTTTTTAATTTCTCACCAATCTAACAACTCTAGCTAATTTTTATTTCTAATCATTTTATTTTGAAGACTATTTTTGTTGCTCTTTTAGAAATGGCTATATTAAATTGGAGAGAATTAGCACCTGCAATAGCAGCTCATTAAAAGTATAGTTTTATTCATAAGCTTGCTGTACATTTTTTCATCTTCATTGTTTATAAAGATTTTTTCACATGCTCCTAGGTTTCAGTAAAGCAAAACTAATATAGCACAATGGCCATTATGGACTCTAGTTTCCCCTCAATGCACACACATAATTCCCATTACTGCTAATGGGAGTTACATGTGCCCACACTGAAGGGAGAACAGTCCCCTATATATGTGTTATACATACCAAAACATCTGGCTGAGAAAGAGATATTATGACAAAGCACCATTAGTTTCTGACAAACAGGCCCAGCAGTCTTTTATTTTTATTAACTATAATTATTTATATATATGGCGTCCTAAATTTACGTGGCACATTACAAAATATAGATAAGATGTGTTCCATACTGGAAAGAGCTTACAGTCTAAAAAAGCCAGACAAATTTTAGAAGAGGCATAGAATAACCATTCAGAGTACGGACGGTCTGAGGATTACTTAATCTTGGGAAGAAGTCAGGAGGGATTTCCTGGGGATGATTTTGCTGAAGAGACTGAAGGAAGTGAGTGAGGACAGGCAAGTTGTTTGAGACATAGGGGGCAGTATGAGCATAGCTGAATCTACGGAGCTCTGAATGCGTGGACAACTGGATAGAGGAAAATGAAAGGATTGGAAAAAGCCTGTGGAGCATCTGAAGAAATGAAAGCAACAATGTTCTGACTTAAGGAAACCTGATGTAGGGACTTGAAGGTGGATTGTGGTTTTAACTGGAGATGAGAAGTCAGTGGAGAGATGGAAGAAGCTGAAGTGAACTAGTTGTAGGGAGAGAAGGTGATTGTACCAGCATAGATAAAGACTTTGGCAAGGCAGCATGTGAGGAAAGGGTAGATTTTGGTGGTATGTTAGCGCAAAACAGTGGGGCATACATGGCATACACACAAAAGAACAGTTAAGCTTTATACTAAGATAACAGGCCAAGGGGGACAAGAAGTATAGTGTGATTAGGGATGGAGGAGAGGAATTGGGAAGAAAGTTGATACATTTTAGTGTGGGAAAGATTAATTTTGAGATGGTAACTAGTTTTCTAGGAAGAATGGGTGAGAGAGCTAGAGATAAAACATAGATGCAGACTGAGAAATTGAGTTGAAATTGGTCGGGAGGTGGATAAGACCACAGAAGAAGAGAGAAGACATGACGAGGGAGGCCAAGAACAAAGGGCACTTTTATACATGCTCTGGGGGTGGGAGAGTGCAGCATCTCATGTATCAGCATCCCTGCCCTTCAAAATGGTGGCAGGAGCATTTGAACTAAAGCTTGTTCGTTGAGCTTTAGTTTAAGTTTCCCCACCGCCATTCTGAAGTGCAGAGACTGTGACACATGAGACATGGAGACTGGCTGGAGCGTGGTAATTACCACTTGCTGTAATTACAGCCTCCGCGCTCGTGTATAGGCACCCAAAAAAGCCTAAGCGTGAGAGAAAACAGAAAGAGAAGAGGCTGAGAAGCCATTAGAAGATGCTATTTGATCACTTAATAAACAGTTGCTATTCCACTGACTCCAGTGTCTTATTCATGATCCTTTAGACTAGGTACAGACATTAGTTTAGATTGGTAGCGAACAGAACACACAGTTGCCTTTTGGTTCTGCCATTTTTAAATCAGTCGGTGTGTGCTGAACTTCTGTTCTGGTATGGGTATAGACCAGT
>NW_005842595.1:995673-1021906 GCF_000455745.1 Alligator sinensis | reverse complement strand
TTTAAACTTCCCTTGATGCAACTTGAGACCAGTGATTCTTGTTCTGTCATCTGTTACCAGTGAGAACAGTCTAGCTCCATTTTCTTTGGAAACACCCTTCAGGTAACTATTAATTTAAACTTCCCTTGATGCAACTTGAGACCAGTGATTCTTGTTCTGTCATCTGTTACCAGTGAGAACAGTCTAGCTCCATTTTCTTTGGAAACACCCTTCAGGTAACTATTAAATCAGGTAGTTGAAGGTTGCTATTAAATCCCCACTCAGTCTTCTCTTTTCCAGACTAAATAAGCCCAGTTCCCTCAGCCTTTCCTCAGAAGTCATGTGCCCCAGCTCCCTCACCATTTTTGTTGCCCTCTTTTGGACTCTCTCCAGTTTGTTCACATCCTTTCTGTAGTGGGGGCCCAAAATTGGACACAGTACTCCAGATGTGGCCTCATTAGTGCTGAATAGAGAGGAATAACCTGCTGGCAATGTTCCTTTTAATGCAGCCCAGTATGCCATTAGCCTTGGCAACAAGGGCACACTGCTAGATCATATTCAGCTTATTGTCCATTGTAACCCCCAGGTCCTTTTCCACAGAATTCCTGCCCAGCCAGTCAGCCCCTAGCCTGTACTGATGCATGGGATTTTTCTGTCCTAAGTGCAGGACTTTGTACTTGTTGAACATCTTGAGATTTCTTCGGTCCAGTCCTTCAAGTTGTCTAGGTCTCTCTGAATCATTGTCCGACCCTCCGGCATATCTACTTCTCCCCGCAGCTTGGTATCATCTGCAAACTTGCTGAGGGTGCACTCTGTGCCATCTTCCAGATTGTTGATGAAAATATTGAACAAAACCAGCCCCAGGACCAACCCCTGGGGCACTCCACTTCATTCTGGTTGCCAACTAGACAAAGAGTCATTGATTATTAACTTTTGAACCCAATGATCCAGCCAGCTTTCTATCCATATTACAGTCTATTCATCCAACCTGTACTTCCTTAACTTGCTTGCAAGAATGTTGTCAGAGACTGTATCTAAAGCCTTGCTAAAGTCAAGGTATATCACATCCACTGCTTCACAGAGCCAATCATCTCATCATAGGAGGCAACCAGGTTGGTCAGGTATGACTTGCCCTTGGTGAATCCATGCTGACTGTTCCTAATCACCTTCCTCTCCTCCAGGTGCTTAGAAATGGATTCTTTGAGGACCCGCTCCATGATTTTTTTCAGGGTTTGTACTTCTCCGGATCCTCCTTCTTCCCTTTCTTCAAGATGGGCAGTATATTTGCCCTTTTTCCATCATCCAGAACCTCTCCCAGTCACCATGTAGTTTAAAAAATATTGGCCAGTGACTCTGCTTTTCTAAATAGTCCCTAACCTGTTCTTTTGCCACTGTTGGCTGCTTACCTCCTCCCCAAACTGTATTTCCAGGTGCAGTAGTAATCAGTATCCCTCAGTTTTAGTGCTGTCAATCCCCAGACTATTTAGATTAGACCTAGCTTAGGTACCTATATATGTTACAGTGACTGCTCTGACTTTAAGTTAGAGACCCAAGGTTACACTGTTACAAATGGAGCTGAACTTGGATTTCTTGCACCTGAGTCCAGAGCCCTCACCACAAACTCAGTCTCCAGCCCCAAGCTGTCATTGTTAAATAGTATATATCTCCATTCTGAACCACCACCACAAGTTTTAAGCTATGAAAGGGACAATAAATATGAAAGTTGTTTGTGGTACATAAGAGAGCTATGAAATCTGAAGCCAGTGACAAAATTAAATCTTTACATCATTTTAATTTGTTTTCATTGCAAATGGAATATCTGAACATTTTCAAAAGAAAAGCCTTCAAAACCATTTCCCTAAATAACTGTCAGGTGATATTTAAGCAATATTTCTTTTGACACTGTTCAATGACAAAGTATTTCTGGGGGTATTTTTCCCCCTGTATCCTAGGAATACCCAAGGGTGTACCCTGTCCGCAAATGGAAGGAACGAGGTGGTCAGGCAAGAGTGCTGTGAGAGGGACCCTGTCACTGGGGAGCAGTTTCCTCTTTTCTCTATAGAGAGAGGCTGGGACACAGTACTTAACTATATACAAATTTATTGATAATACAGAATAAATATAATTACAAACCCTTAAACTGATATAAGATATTTACAATATGTTTTACATGTGACACCGCATTCAGCAGTCTGCAATCAGGAAATTCTCAGTACTTCCAGGGACATGCAAAACAGAGCAAGAGTAATTGGGAACTCAAAACGGGTTACTCACAGCATGGGCAGTGACCAACCAGGACAGATGAGTATCAATATCCGGGAACAGGTAAGCACAGGTAGGTTGAAGTATCACTTCAATAAACATATACAGCCAACCCAGCAGGTAAGCACAGGTAAGTCACGTAACAATACAGTAGAAACATAAATACAGTAGACAACAAAGCAAATACACACAGGTAAGTCAAGGTACCATTTCAGTAAGCATATACAGGCAGCAACCAAGTAACTCAATATGAACATCTTAAAGAATATCCATAATTATATTAACATTACATCAATCACAAAATGTGAGGTGCATTCAACGCCCCACGGGGTGTCCTGTGGAGCCCCTCTCCTTTTGAGTCTGGGTTGGGCTCACCTCCCAGTAGAGGAGAAGGAAGGCTCCAGAATTTCCCCTCCCTTTGACAGCACTGGGTTTCTGCCCCACCACCCAGGCCCCTGTATATTTAGCTCCCACAGGGCGCCTCCCCTGTGGGACCCATTCCCCAGCAACTCCCGCATCTGCTCCCACTCTCCAGAGCAGTCAGGGCTCAGCCCATGGACATCAGCTCCCCATGGCCTCTCCCCAGCGGTGCCTCCTCTCATGGCCAGGTGCACCACTCAGGGCACCCAGACTGAGCCAAGCTGCTTCCTTCAGCTATTCAGCCTCGCGCCAGGGGTTTTCCTTTCCCTGCGTCCTGTGTCCCACTCTGGGCACCCAGGACTCTGTTGGCTATGCCAAGCCATGCTGCCACCTGATCCAGCTGTCCAGCTTCAAGCTGGGGCTTCCCCGGGCCCCACTCTGGGCACCAAGGGCTCTTTTAGATATGTCGAGCTGTGCTGCTGGCTCTGGCTGCCCAGCCTCATGCCAGGATCCCAGGCCCAAACCACCTTAAGTGGCTCCCATGGCCAAGGCTCCATGCACTAGTCTGTGCACCGCGAGGTGGCCTGAGCAATCTTGAATTGCTCCCAGGGTCGAGGCTTCATGCATCGAGTTGTGAATGGCGGGAACCTCCTGCCACTTGAATCCCTGAGTGGCATCTTCAGGGATTCTTCTGGGCGATCGCCCACTGGGCAGCTCTCCCCAGCTCTTCTGGACCCCACTCTTCTTGAGTCCCTTGACATGTCTGCCCAGCATGCCAAGCATGCTGTCCTTTTATTCTCTCTGGAGGCCCTGCCCCTGGAGTCTGTCAGACCTGCAAAATGAAGTCTTCAATCAGGTCCGGGGCTCCGAGCCCGCCCCCACCCTCTTCCGAAATGTTTCACCAATCAGGAGCACTCTCTTCCAAGCCTGCCACACCCCTTAATCCATAAAACTATTGGGTCCATTTACAGAGTTGCACTGGACATTAGGCAAGGGACTACACTGAATTTAATAGAAGTTACGTGCTTAGAGCTTGGCTTATGGCTTCTTTGGTTAGAGGTAGTAAAAAACTTTTCCCATACCCATTTGCACTAGTGTTGATATAATGGAAGTCTCAAATAAATTTAAAGGCTGTGCACTGTTTAATTTTGAGTCCATTGCATCAGCTTTCTGAGCAACAGAAACAAATTCCTCCCTTAAAAGGTGATTTATAAGTGAGGTCTTTATCCATCATGAATCTAACAGTTTCCTATATGAAAAGGATGTTTATGAAACTAATTAGTATATATTAATAAAAAAGAAAGGATAAAATAATGGCAGAGTCAGGATGTTTTCTTCTGAGCTAAGAAGAAGCTATTTTGCCAATCATACAGTACTGAGATTCTGTTTCTTATTATATTTCGAGAGAGCAAGCTATTACTAGTAAATTTATAACATTATTTTTTAAGTCTCTAAAGTTTGGATTTCATTCTCTTTCTTTGTTGAGATTTTAGAATTCATTTTTTTGAGTCATTTCCTCCCTGCCCCCATCACCAGGAGGCATCAAACCTGTGATTTTTTAAAATATTAGAAGCTGAAATTCTAGCCTGGTAAATTGATGTCAGGAGCTGGGGATTTAAAAGAATATCAGATATTCTGAGTTTGTGTTTTGAACATGAGATCTGGCAACCGTGAACTCCTCATAATGTCAGAAGTATAGGGCAGTGGTTTTCAACCTTTTTTTCATTTGCAGAACTCTAAGAAGTTTCAAATGGACATTCATAACCCTCTGGAAATTTGAAATGGAGGTATGGACCCCTTTGAATAGTAAGTGTGGGTATTTACATTGATTGATCATAGTCATCTTCTGTGGACCCTTATATAATCTGGGAATGCCCAGGGGTTTGTGAACCACAGGTTGAAAAACACCTGCTGCAGGTATAGGGTAATTGTGGCAGGAGGCATTTTTTTACCATTGGAGGAGAAAGATTTGTATAGAAAGATAACTAACTTTTCTTGTAGGTGTACATCTTGTGTATGTGGCAGGCATATGTGTTTCATAAAGATGTTTGTACATTTGTATTAATATAAATTGCTTGGGAAAGAAGAGCATGAAAATATGGTGTTCAAAA
Organism: Alligator sinensis; assembly: GCF_000455745.1. Lineage (NCBI taxonomy): Eukaryota > Metazoa > Chordata > Crocodylia > Alligatoridae > Alligator > Alligator sinensis. Next base: position 1,017,194 of record NW_005842595.1, on the reverse strand, counting down.
TGCTTTGGCCCTGGGTGACCAAACTGCACAAGAATCAGTTTTAGAGGAAAATGAATGAAATAATTGATATACAGATTTGCCATAAAGTCCTAAGGTCATATTTCCAAAGTATGAACTGTGGGACAAATACAGCTCTTCAGATTCAGTAATGTATCCTACACCCCATTTTTAATATAGCATGTCCTGAGGAGGCACAGGAGATATGCACCTAAGAGACTAGCTAAATAAGATATACATATATAGATATATTTATATATATGTGTGTGTGTGTGTGTGTGTGTATATATATATATATATATATATATATAAAGCATAAGCTTTTGTGAACTTGAGTTCACTTCATCAGGTGCTGTGAAACGACAGCATAGAGTGGTGTACAATGTACAGTGAGCGATTTGAATATAAAAGGTTGGAAAAAGGAGAGAGAAGAAGAGGAGTGGGAGTGATGTAAATGTTAGGAGAAGCAAAGAAACAAAGAGCCCATATCTATCCTGCCTTCTGCTTGACTTCAGACCAACATGGCTAACCACCTCGATGTCCTGAGGAGACCATAAGTACCAGCATGTTCCTCCTTGATTCATGCTTTTTTTGCCTAGATTAGATGAAGAAGTACACGCTAGAGCTAGTCTTCATAGATCATACATCTGTGTCAAAAAAGAGTGAGTGGCTGTAGTCAATTGTAGTATTATTATTTATTAAGTTGGTTTTTTTAAGCATTGACACTGTCTAGTGACGCTATCAGTTCACATATATATATGATACAAAAATCAGGCCTTTATCCATTCAGTGCAAATTATGTAGGGCTTTGGGGCAAATCCTATCCTCAGTTGCGCAAATATGAGCTTATTTCTGGATGAAGGCAGGGATCCTTTATCCTTTATCCTGTTTCTGTTGGATATAAACTTCTTTGAAAGCAGCATAAAAGACTGTTCATGTAATATTTTATTTCCTATCATCTGTTTTTCACAAATAACCAGTCAACAATAACATTTGCAGAACATAAGCAATAGAATGTGTTTTTCCATACTTTCAATTCCTATTTTAAAACTATAGCCCAGACAATTACCTAAGCCACTTCAGGCAGCAGGTAGTTACAAAAGGATGCTATACACTAGAATTCTGGGTATCTCAGTTTAGGTACACTGGAAAACCTTCTTGGTAGAAGAATAATCACTAAAACTAGCTGTTATTGGACACTATCCTACTTTCCCACGGTGAACTGTAGTATGTAAATTATGATTCAGTTCTAGCTTCAGTGAAGTGTAAAACAACAACCCACTGGATGTGTCTATACATGCATTTACACCAGTTTAAATTTACTGTGCAGTAAATTACTGCACAGTAAGCGGGAATAGGCAGGCATCTACATATGCAGATGACCTGGGACTAACTTTAGTCCCAGGTCAGAGCAGCCTGCCATGAACCCCTGTGGCCACTGTGGGGAGATTCAGCCTCTGGTCACATGGCTGCCAGGACTTGGCAGCCATGCTGATGTGCTCAGCAGAGGGGCAGCATGCAGCAGCTCCTTGCCAACCCTACCTCCCCATGCCACAACTGCCTCTGTCACAACCAGCAATGACCAGTGGCCAAGGAATAGCTCTAGATAGTGGACAGGATGAGCAGCAGCAGCCCAGCTCTGGGGGAGGGGAAGGGACCAGCCAAGAGCCCTGAAGCTGGGCTCCAGCCGACCCCTCTCGTGGCTGGGCAGACCCAGCAGGGAGGCCCCTGGGTTACTGTGCAGTAAAGTGTCTACACATCCGTTACTGCACAGCAACTAATCGGGTGTACATTTGATACCCACATGATGCAGGTATCAAATTTACTCTCAAGTCAGTCTAAGTCACCATATTTACTGTGCAGTACAGGTGTGCACATGTAGATGTATGCCCGTATTGCGCAGTAATTTCAGTTACTATACAGTAAATGTGCACGTGTAGACGCATCTGCTGTGACTTTACTTATAACTTGGTTTCAGTTATTGGGGAGCATGCAGGAATTCTGTTCCAATTAATTCCAACCACTGCTCAGTCTATCAAAACTCAGTAGTACAAGGAAAGGAGTTATCTAGTTTGTGCTGATCATAGCTAGTTGTAGTTCTATATAAAAAAAGTAGTGACCTTTCTAATCCAACCCCCATATCCCTGCCAAGAAAGGAGTTTTTCCAGGCCTGAGGACAAAAGAATTATAAGATCCTCAATTACAAGGCACTGGGCCATAGAGAATTAGAGACATTGAGCAATAAAATGAGAATTCTGATTGATGAGTGAGGTACATTAATGAGGTTGGAATTTTTAAGGAAAAAAAATGAAACTACTTGTAACCATGCATTCAGCATGCCATGCTCCACCATTTTTGGCTCATCCAAAGTAGGATTATTGCATTCTGGGGTTTTTTCATTTCTAGTGGCTGTGTTTGTGTATTTAAAAAATGGGCAATTGTGGTTTGCTTGTAAAATGTTATTTCTTTCTAGAAATGTATGGTAAGAAGGATTATTAGCTGATGTAAAGTAGAGCAACCCCTAGGACATACTTTTAAAAAATTACATCAAAGGACCATTTCAACATCAAGATAAGGAAAACAAAAGGAGACATAGAGCTCATTCTCTCACATCTCCTCAACTACAATCACTGTAGCTGAAAATCTCATCATATGTATTTATGTTCCATATCTGGAGTAGAGATGTGGTTATGGGTTCTTGCTCCTGGCATGATCAGAATGAAATATTGTATTGATGCAAGAATGACCATATCATTCAGGAGCCAGGAATAGGGAGGAGAGGAGGGAACTGGGTACACATGCGTCCCCGCACACACATGTGCCCTCTTACCTGACCCGAGGCAGAGGCGGACGCAGCAGCAGAGCTAGCAGCAGGGGCAGCAACAGCTGATCCCCCAAAGGTAAGTGGGGCAGAGGGAGCCAGCACAGCTGAGTCAGATCCGGAGGGGAAGCCCTCCAGACCCCTTTTAATTGAGCTGGTAGGGAGCAGCGCTGCTGAGCTGCGCTGTGTGAACAGAGCGTGCAAACAGGCATGCTCTGTAAGAGCACGCTGGCATTTGCACCGATGTTTGCACCGGCGGGTGAGCAGGAAGGGCCAGGAGAGAGACTCCAGCAAGGGTAGGGTGAAGGCATCACACAAAAATATAAATAAATAGCAATTTATAAAATGGTGTCGATGTGGAGTGCTGCTAGGGCCCCTGCCTGGGGGGCACCACCTACCCGGGGCTTGTCTCCTGGGTTGTGCGGAGCCCTCCACTGGGACAGGGCCCATGGGGGAGCTAGCGTCCCCCTGCCCCCCGGCCTGTGGGGGATGCCCAGCAGGGCCGGGGGTCGGGGCAGGGAATGTGGGCTCCCACACCTGTCCTGCAGGTTCCCATTTTAGGGCCCTGAAGGCGCAGGTGAGGGAGCTCCAGGAGGAAGTTAGCAGGCTGAGGGGAATCAGGGAGGCGCAGAATGAAATTGATGGGTATTTTCTCTCCCTTCAGGGCCATGCATCCAAGGAAGAAGCACCTCGGGAGGTGCCCTCCACAGCAGAATGGCAGATGGTCCCCTCCAGAACCAGGGCTGCTCGCAGCAGAGCAGTACCAGTTCCTCCAGTCCAGCTGGAGAACAGGTACGAGATCCTGGCAACACTGCAGGAGAAGGAAGGAGAGGAGGTAACCTCTGGAGAGGAGGCAACTCCACACTCTCCACACTCTGAACAGGCTGAAGGAGGTAAGCAGACCTGGAGGAAAAAAACATCGAGTGATCATCATAGGCGACTCCATCCTGAGAGGTACAGAGGGTCCCATCTGTTGCCAGGACCCCTTGACACGCAAGGTCTACTGCCTTCCTGGAGCAAAGATTCAGGATGTGATGGGGATGATCCAGGCCATTATCTGGCCCACCGATTACTATCCCATGTTCCTAATCCATGTGGGCACTAATGATGCAACCAGGAGAAGCCCTGATCACCTGATGATGGACTATCACACTCTGGGGGGCATGCTGAAGGAGATAGGGGCACAGGTGGCATTCTCTTCTGTCCTACCAGTGAGTGGATGTGGAAGACAACACAAGACCTGCATCAGAGAGGTCAACTTGCAGCTTTGGGAGTGGTGTCTTGAGGCGGGCTTCGGTTTCCTAGACAATGACCCACACATCAGGATGAGAGACATGCTCGGGTGGGATGGGCTTCACCTTTCCCCCAAAGGTAAGTGTGTGTTCTCTCCTAGGTTGGCTGATCTCCTCCGGTGGGCTTTAAACTAGGCTTATCGGGGGAAGGGGAAGACAAGGGCAGAGGAAGCCTTGGACCACTAACACAAGCGTCACCCACAAGAACAGCCCAGCCTAGACTGATGATGAGCAGAACAAATACCCAGGTAAGCAACTGGGGCCCAGGTAGTACTGAAATTAGGGGGCCAGTGCATGCATCTTCAGGAGGCCTCTAATGCCTCTACACTAATGCTCATAGTATGGGGAACAAGCAGGAGGAACTTACCCTCCTGCTTGCTAACACCAAGCCAGACATAGTGGGGCTCACTGAAACATGGTGGGACCCAACACATGACTGGGCAGTGAATATCAAGGGCTATAGGCTGTACAGGAGGGATAGGACAGGGAGGAAACGTGGGGGTGTGGCGCTCTACATCAAGGAGGAATACACATCTTCAATGAGTAGCACTGGGTCAGAGGAGGGGCACATTGAAGTGCTCTGGGTTAGAATACAAGGAAGTCGAGGGGAAAGGGACTTAACGGTGGGGGTCTACTACAGACCACCCAACCAAGGGGAAGAGCTAGACTGGGAATTCTTAAGTCAGCTCATGGAGGTAGTTAGGTCAAAGGACGTGGTCATCGTGGGTGACCTGAACTTTCCAGACATCTGCTGGGAAGAGCAGTCAGACAGGTCTGACTGCTCACGTAGGTTCCTAGGTGAGATACACGGCCTCCATCTAACCCAGGAGGTGCACAGACCCACCAGGGGAGATGCCTTCTTGGATCTGGTCCTGGCCATGGGCGATGACCTGGTGAGGGGTCTGTGGGTGCTCAACTACCTGGGCAACAGTGATCATCACCTGCTGGGATTCACCATCCAGTGCAAGGTGGCAAAGGCCTGCAGCAAGGCAGCAGCCCTGGACTTCAGGAGGGTGGATTTCAATGAGGTATGAAGAATAGTCGGGGAGGCACTGAGGTCCTGGAGGGGAGGAGAGTTGGGTGTCCAAGAAGAGTGGTCGCTCCTTAAGAAGACGATCCTCCAAGCCCGAAGGGAGGTAATCCCAACACAGAGCAAAGCGGGCAAGAGAGCGCAAAAGCCCCCATGGCTCACAAAAAGCATATGGTAATGTCTCCTGGCTAAAAAGGAGGCGTACACCCAATGGAAGGGAGGGGCCATCACTAGGGAGGACTATACCTCGGTTGCTTGGGGTTGTAGGCAGGTGGTCAGGAAGGCCAAGGTGAAGATAGAACTGGGACTAGCTACCCGGATCAAGGACAACAAGGACTCCTTTTTTAAATACATAGGGGGGAAAAGAAGGTACCGGGTAACGTGGGGCCTTTGCAGGACATGCTAGGAAATCTGGTCGTTGCACCACACAGCAAAGCTAACCCTTTTTAACAATTTCTTTGCCTCCATTTTTCTGAGCAGGGACTGGGCCACCTCCCCCCACCAGGACCCCTGTAGGTCCCAGGGGAGGCACTCCCAGGCCTAGGGTCAGTGAAGACCTAGTCGGGGAACTTCTGGAGGGACTGGACGTATTTAAATCAGTTGGTCCTGACGACCTCCACCCCAGAGTGCTGAGTGAATTAGCAGAGGTCATTGCAGGACCCCTGGCATGGCTTTACGAGTACTCATGGTGCTCTGGCATGGTACCAGAGGACTGGAAAAGGGCAATGTGGTTCCCATTTTCCAAAAAGGGAGGAAGGAGGACCCAGGAAACTATAGGCCAGTCAGTCTTACCTCGGTCCTGGGTAAGCTTTTTGAGAGAATTATCCTGGCACATGTCCGCAAGGGGCCAGCAGGGGAGGTTATGCTTAGAGGCAACCAGCATGGGTTCATTAGAGGCAGGTCCTATCAGACTAACCTGGTGGCCTTCTATGACCAGGTCACAAAATCCTTAGACGCAGTTGTAGCAGTGGATGTAGTCTTTCTGGACTTTAGGAAGGCCTTCAACACTGTCTCTCACCCCATTCTTGTTAAAAAACTAAGAGATTGTGGCGTCAACACCTACACAGTCAAATGGGTCACTAGTTGGCAGGAGGGTCGACCTGGAGAGATGTAGGCAGTGGGGTTCCACAGGGCTCGGTCCTCGGGCCCGCACTGTTCAACATCTTCATCAGGAACTTAGACGGGAGTGTAAAAAGCACCCTGTTCAAATTCACAGATGACACTAAGATGTGGGGAGAAGTGGGCCCGCTAGAAGGGAGGAATAGGCTGCAATCAGAATGGGTTTCAACACTGACAAGTGCAAGGTACTGCACCTGGGGAGGAAGAACCAGCAGCATACCTACAGCCTGGGGAACTCCCTTGTCATCAGTGCAGAGGCAGAAAAGGATTTTGGAGTTATTATTGATGCCAAAATGAACATGGGCCGACAGTGTGGGGACGCTGTCAGGAAGGCCAACCATACCTTGTCATGCATCCATAGATGCATCTCAAGCAGGTCCAAGGAGGTGATCCTCCCCCTCTATGCGGCACTGGTCAGGCCGCAGTTGGAGTACTGCATCCAGTTCTGGGTGCCGCACTTTAGGAGGGATGTGGACAACATGGAGAGGGTCCAGAGGAGGGCCACCCGCATGATCAGAAGTCAGCAGGGCAGGCCCTACGAGGAGAGGCTAAGGGACCTGAACCTGTTCAGCCTCCACAAGAGAAGGCTGAGGGGGATCTAGTGGCCATTTATAAACTAGTCAGGGGGGACCAGCAGGCATTGGGAGAGTCCCTGTTCCCCCGAGCACTACCAGGAGTGACAAGAAATAACGGTCACAAGCTGGCAGAGGGTAGATTCAGACTAGACATCAGGAGGCGCTACTTCACTGTCAGGGCAGCTAGGACCTGGAACCAACTTCCAAGAGAAGTGGTGCTGGCTCCTACCTTGGGGGTCTTTAAGAGGAGGCTAGATGAACACCTTGCTGGGGTCGTTTGACCCCAGTGCTCTTTCCTGCCATGGGAGGGGGTCAGATTTGGTGATCTGCTCAGGTCCCTTCCAGTCCCACCAACTATGAAACTATAAATATGAAGAATCCAGTGATCATTTCTTAAGAAGAATCCAGTGATAAAACAGGTACAAATTCCTTTACTTTGGGACACACTTAAAAGGAGAAAAAAAATAAAGACAATATAAAGTTATTCAATATTAAACTTTAACTTGCTAGAGACAAGTCATGTCAGTTCAAATACCAAATCGAGGGACCTCACAATATAAAGTCAAAACAGACTCTTTGTTCCATCCGTCTGACCTTCTTTGTCCATTTTCACACCAGAGCTGTTTTTTTTAAACTCAGTATAGACACCTGAATCAAATAACAATGTTATTGCAATAGTTTGACACTAGTTAGCAAAAACAAGAAAAGGGCACTGAATTCAGAGCTGGAGAAACACAAGGATTTGGTAGAGAGCTCAAAACAGTGGGAACAATGCCTGTTTCATGCTTGCAGGAGTGTAGGTTGTAGCCATGTTGGTCTAAGGACATAGGCAGATAAGGTTCTTTGGGTGAGTCTGATATCTTTTATTAGACCAACTTAAATAGTTGGAAAAAAATTTCTTAGCAAACTTTTGGGTTTAAAAACCCTGCGTCAGGCTGAGGAAGACTGCAGTTGGTGTGTGCTCTTCCTGGATGGAATGAATAGTAAAAAAGCCAGAGGCTGGTATGCATGCAAGAAAGGCAGTCAGTGAAGATGTAAATTGAAGAGTCAGTGGGTGAGAGACAGGCTGGGTGGGGCAGGGAGAGAAGGAGGATGAATAGTGGAGAGATTTTTATTTTTATTTATTTAGCTTCACATTTGGCGTGGAGGGGAGATAAAAAGGGCATGATTGTAACAGTTAAATAGTGGAGAGGTACCTGGGGAGTCAGATGTCAGGCAGGTTATAATGTGCCATAAATCCAATGTCTATATTTAGTCCATGATTTTTTGTATCCAGGAGGTTGATGAAGTGAAGTTCATAGGCGCATCTCTGAGAAGTATTTTGTAAATTCCTTTTGAAGATTAGAACTGAGAAATTGGATAGAGTGGTTTTCTTGTGAAAAATGTGCTCCCACAGGTAATTGGGGATTCTTGTCTTTGATAGATTTCCGGTGTGTGTTCATTCTGGTGCATAGTTGTTGTTTGGTCTGGACTGTTAATCTTAAAACTGGCAATATCTTATAAAAATAGCTATTTTTTTTAAGATGGGAATTTCCCATGTGTCATATTCAGGGATTTGAAAATATATTAAGTTATTTTGAAGAAACAAAACTTTCATCCAAAGCTTCATGTTGATGGTATAATTGAGAGCTGAAATAATTTCTGTTCCAGCTATCCTAGAAGACAGATTTGAGGAAGTGAAGTCTCACATATCCACTTAACCATCCAGGCTACAAAAACATTCTTACAAGTCAGCTTATTCAACTTTCTATGGGACACAAAATTTAGAATAATAATTATATGAAACTCCTCATTTTAAATTGACAGAAAGTTTGTAACTGGGAATTCAAAGTTACCAGGCTTGAATCATGTTTCCATTAAACTTCAATTGCTATAATTTTTTTCTCGAGTAAATATTGGGTCATATTTTTCACAGAAGTATTGGTGTGAGAACAGAAGCAGGGGTGGGATGGGTGTGTGTTCCTCATCCAGGAAAAGCACACACCAACTGCAGATGCTTCCTCAGCCTGACAAAGGGTATTTATACTTGAACATTTGCTAAAATGAATTTTTCCAACTATTTGAGCTGGTCTAATAAAAGATATCAGATTTACCCAAAGAACCTTGTCTGCCTATGTCTTTAGATCAACACAGCTACAACCTATACCCCTATAAACAAATACTGAAAACTAGTTTGCAAAATTGAAAGGCATTCATTCACCACAGATGTAGGAATCAGTTATGCAAAATGCCTATGATCTTTCAGGAGACAGAGTACTGTTCTCAGGAGATGCCACGAGTCTACACTGTTATAATACAAAAATGGATAATCAGACTTAAAAACAATTATTTCAGAAAATCATGGCCAAAAATGTTAAATTCAGTTTTAATAACTTATAGACCTTAATAAGCTTCCAAATACATATTGAGGCCTCTAGATATACACCCAATTGGCTAACTTTAGGCAACCAAGCCTGAAATGTTGTCTCTTAGCTACACAAGTATGACAGGTGAGTAGCTACAGTGTCATGTATTTGAAATGTTCCTATTGGTTTTCTCAAAGGAGTGCAGAAATGAAATGCTGTGATGATTTGCAGGTGCTTGGTTCTCTTACTCATTGTTCACTGCCTGGCGCGGTGTAACATTGGAAATGACCCAAGGGCATCACAGCATGTCAATTTCTAGCACTGTTTTAGTATGTGAAAGGAAGGGTTGCATTTGATTCCTTAGCTGTTCTTTGCTTGCACACAATGTTAAATTTGCTCATTAGTGCCTCAGTGCTAATTCTGAACCATGCAGTTCACAATAAATCATCTAGGGTTCCATTATTAACTAGATAGCTTTTTAACCCTTTCTATTAATATTTAATTCTGACTATTTGCTTAGCATTGAGAACAAATGTTTTAGGATTATGTATGATTTTTACAGAACTTTTGTAAACTTTAATCTTCATTGATTGATCCATAGATCCCCCATGGCAATTATTTAAAATGCTGTAAAAAGATTAATAGATTCATAGATTGTAGAGTCGGAAGGTCTCCCTTCAAACATCTCTTGTGAAGGCTGAAGAGATCCAGATTCCTCAACCTCCCCTCATAGGGTCTTGCACCGAGGCCACTAATCATATCAGTGGCCATCCTCTGGACCCTCTCCAGATTCGCCGCATCCCTCTTGAAGTGCAGCGCCTAACTGGACACAGTACTCCAACTGCGGCCTGACCAGTGCCGTGTAGAGGGGGAGCATCACCTCCCTCGATCTGTTGGTCAAGCATCTGCTAATGCACGATAAGGTGAGGTTGGCTTTGTTGATGGCTTCATTACACTGCCTGCTCAGGTTCATCTTGAAGTCAGCTATGACTCCAAGATCCCTTTCAGCTGCTGAGCTGCTGAGGAGGTCATCCCCCAACCTATAGGTGTGCTGGGGATGCCTCCTCCCTAGGTGGAGTACCTTGCATTTGTCTTTGTTGAATTGCATCCTGTTTCATTCTGCCCATTGATTTAACCTGTCCAGATTGGCCTGTATCCGCTCTCTGCCCTCCAGTGTGTTAACTTTGCCCCATAACTTGGTGTCATCTGCAAACTTGGATAGGGTGCTCTCCACACCCTAGTCCAAATCGCTGAAGATATTAAATAACACCGGTCTATGGACCGAACCCTGCAGGACACCACTGCCCACCTCCTTCCAGGTTGAAAATGACCTATCCACCACCACTCTCTGGGTGTGGTCCCTAAGCCAGTTTGCCACCCACCTGACTGTGTAAGTGTCCACTCCACAGCCTGCCGACTCCCTTATGAGAATAGGATGCTAAACTGTATGCTGCCTTCTTAAAGTCCAGGTAGATGACATCTGCCTCAGCTCCAGTGTCAAGGCTGTGTGTTACCTGGTCATAAAAGACTATAAGGTTTGTCAGGCAGGATCTACCTGTGATGAACCTGTGCTGGTTTCCTTTCAGCATCATTTCTCCTGCTGGGCCTTCACAAGTGTGCTCTTTAATGATTTTTTCCAGTGTTTTCCCAAGGATAGAGGTAAGACTGACTGGCCTAAAGTTACCCAGCTCATCCCTTCTCCTCTTCTTAAAAATGCACACCACATTGGCCCTTTTCCAATCCTCAGGGACCTGTCCGGAGCACCATGAGTGCTCAAACAGCCATGCCAGTGGCTCAGCTATGACACTGGCCAATTTCTTCAGCACCCATAGATAGAGGTCATCCAGGCCTGCTGACTTTTACCCATTCAGCCCCTCCAAGTGCTCCTTAACTAAGTCAGCATTAACCATTGGCAGTCTAGTGCCTCCCGGACATCTGTCTATGTTCAAATTGGGAGCATTGTCTTGGCCAGTACTTAGGAATACTTTCCTAGGGAGGAAGTTCTTCCTAATATCTAACCTAAACTCCCTTTGCTGCAACCTGACACCATTGCTCCTAGCTCCACCCTCTGCCTTTTTAACCAGCGTTACATGAATGCACCTCCAAATGCACTTGAGATGCCCAAAGGCCTGGTCCCACTGCATTCACTGTTCAGAACAGAGACAGGACTTTCTGCAGCCACACATCCGGCCCAAGCGCCCCCATAGGACACCGCACCACCATGAGGTCCAAGCCCTGAGCCCTGCGCCATGGGCATGAGAATGGGCAGACACTTTGCCTGCAGCTCCGCTGCGAGAGGAGCCTACTTACCTGCACCACCTGCTTGCGAAACATGCCGCAGCTCCTGGGGGCCAAGGCCAAGCCAGAGAAAAAGGGTGAGAGCCAAGGCTCCCCATGGCCTGGCCCAGCCCACACCTAGTGCCTGGCTCCCTGCAGCAGTGGAAATGTGAGGGAAGGAGGAAAGGAAGAGCTGTGGGCCTGCAGCAAGAGGCATCCAGATGTTTTTGAATACATGCTGTAATAAGATGTTCTATTGTCCTCTTCCGTGTAAAACCAGAACTCTTCAAATGAATGTGAGAGTTCCTACCCCTGTTACAACTAAATGAGATACAACCATATCTCACCTAATAGCCTGAAAATATGAGTTATAATCCTGCTGTCCAGAGTACTTACATCTGAGAATTCTTAGCTGACTGCTAAGGTTTATTACAAAGGTATTAAAACACTTTAACTATTAAAAACTATTTACAATTTCACTGTTTTTGGATGTATCCATTAGTAAAAGTCTGATATTTTTCCAATAGGACTTGCCTGTATCACCATTATTGACAGATTGAGACACCTCAGCTAAAGAGCTTGAGCATGATGTGTCATTATTTTTGAGTTTTCCAGATTGTGTTGTTGAAAGATGCCAAATAATGGAGGTCATCATCTCCGATTCTAACTGGAAAGAGACTAATGAGATCATGTTACCCTTCATTTGGAAATCTTTCCTTTGGCTGACCCCGATATCCTGGCTGGACTTCAACCAGAGTCCACCTACTTGTTTACAACATTAGCTCAGAATATCTATTTCCCTCTTACTGAGAGCGAGTCTAGCAATTTATTAGTTTGTTCTAAAGCTAACTTAGGAAACTTTGGAGCAAATACTTGTATAAAATCATCTTTTTCCTTTGTGGATTAGCTTCCTTTGAGACAGATTCAGGTTCTGGATGTTATTTTTCCAAATGAGAAATGAAAAGTTTTAAGGGGATGTATCTCTTCTTCATATCTGTTCTTCTTTGTTGAAGGATATTGTATCACACTGTTTAAGTGACTATTTAGTTTTTCTATTCTAAGTTTTGCTTCTAAGTTTAATATATGTGTATTCTAAATATTGCTTGGTGAAATCTGAACAAGAAAATAGGAAGCTGTCCCATGTTGCTGATTATTTAAACAAAAGTGGGGAGTTACTGCCACAGTGTGGTGTATTCAGTTTGTGCATGCTTCTTTAAAATAACTTGCAGTTTAGTTCACCATTCTTTCTTGCACCACTTACATTTTCAAAAACATGTAATGGATTACATAGACTCAAATGGCATGAATTTCTGTTTGCTTGTGCTGTCACTCACCTAATTCACTAAATGTGCATTTGCCTTTTAACGAGATAGTAGTAAGCACTTCCTATAGAACCAAAGTTTGCATTTCTTATTTAAAAAGTAATATTTTTCAGAGTTTAAGATGATTAAACTATGTGTTAATGCTTGGAAAGTTGTGAGAATGCTCGATTCATAGATTTCATAGATTTCATAGATTTCTAGAGTCAGTCGGAAGAGACCTGGTAGATCATTGTGTCCAACCCCCTGCTCCAGGCAGGAAAGAGCACTGGGGTTAGGTAACCCCAGCTAGATGCCTGTCTAATCTCCTCTTGAACAACTCCAAGGTAGGGGAAAGTACCACCTCCCTTGGAAGCCCATTCCATATTTTGGCAACCCTTACCATAAAGAATTTCTTCCTTATGTCCAATCTAAATCTGTTCTCCTTCAGTTTGTGGCCATTATTTCTGGTAACCCCGAGGGACGCCCTGCTGGCCCCCCCTGATGAGTTTGTAGGCAGCCACAAGATCACCTCTCAGCCTTCTCTTGTGGAGGCTGAAGAGATTCAGATGCCTCAGTCTGTCTTCATAGGATCTTACCTGCAGGCCCTCAACCATACGAGTAGCCTTCCTCTGAACCCTTTCAAGGTTATCCACATCCCTCTTGAAGTGCAGTGCCCAAAACTGGGTGCAGTACTCCAGCTGCAGCCTCACCAATGCCACATAGAGGGGAACTATCACTTCCCTAGACCTGCTCGTGATACTCCTGCTGATGCAAGGAAGAGTGTGGTTAGCCTTGCTTATTACCTCGTCACACTGGTGGCTCATGTTCATTTTTGCATCAACCAGGACTCCGAGATCTCTTTCCACTGCTGTGGTACTCAGAACGATACCCCCCAGTTGATAGGTGTGTTGTAGATTCTTTCTTCCCATGTGCAGCACTTGCATTTGTCCTTGTTAAATTGCATCCTATTCTGATCTGCCCACTTCCCCAGTCTGTCCAGATCTGCTTAAATTTGCTCCCTGCCCTCCAGTGTGTTTACTATGCCCCATAGTTTAGAGTCATCTGCGAATTTGGACAAGGTGCTTTCAACACCTTCGTCCAAATCACTGATGAAGATATTAAATAGTATTGGTCTAAGGACAGAGCCTTGGGGGACACCACTGCCCACCTCCCTTCAGGGAGAAAACAACCCATCCACCACCACTCTCTGGGTGTGTCCCATAAGCCAGTTTTTCACCCACCTTACCGTGAAAAAATCCACATGGCAGTTACTCAGTTTGCTTGTAAGAATTGGGTGTGATACTGTGTCAAAAGCCTTTTTAAAATCCAGGTAAACAATATCTACTTCCTCCCCTATGTCTAAGGACTTTGTGACCTGGTCATTAGAAGAGACCAGGTTACTCAGGCAGGATCTGCCTGCTATAAACCCATGATGGTTGCCCTTTACCATTGTGTTATCTGCTGGCCCCTGCAAATGTGATCCTTCATGATTTTTTCTAAGGTCTTGCCGAGAATAGAGGTGAGGATAACTGGCCTATAATTACCCGGGTTCTCCTTCCTCCTCTTCTTAAAGATAGGGACCACTTTGGCCCTTTTCCAGTCCTCTGGGACCTGTCCCAAGTGCCATGAGCACTCAAATAGCTGCGTCAGTGGTTCTGCTATGTCATCGGCCAATTCCTTTAGGACCCTTAAGTGCGGTGCCCAAAACTGCACGCAGTACTCCAACTGCGGTCTGACCAGCGCCTGATAGAGGGGAAGTATCACCTTCTTGGATCTGTTCGTCATGCATCTGCTGATGCACGATAAAGTGCCATTAGCTTTTCTGATGGCTTTGTCACACTGCCGACTCATGTTCATCTTGGAGTCCACTAGGACTCCAAGATCCCTTTCCACTTCTGTGCCATCAAACAGGTAATTTCCTAGGCAGTAGGTGTGCTGAACATTTTTCCTCCCTAGGTACAGCACTTTGCATTTCTCCTTGTTGAATTGCATTCTGTTGTTTTCCGCCCATTTGTCCAACCTGTCCAGATCTGCTTGTAGTTGTTCCCTGCCCTCCGGTGTGTCCACTTCTCCCCACAGTTTTGTGTCATCTGCAAACTTGGACAGAGTACATTTCACTCCCTCGTCCAAGTCGCTGATGAAGACATTGAAGAGTATCGGTCCTAGGACCGAGCCCTGCAGGACCCCACTGCCCATGCCCTTCCAGGTCGATACCGACCCATCCACTACGACTCTCTGGGTGCGACCCTCTAGCCAATTCGCCACCCGCCAGACTTTGTAGTCATCCAAGTCACAGCCTCTTAACTTGTTCACCAGTATGGTGTGGGATACCGTATCGAAGGCCTTCCTGAAGTCTAAGTATATGATGTTTAGTATAAGTCCTGAAGTCTAAGTATATGAAGTATATGACCCTTGGGTGAAGATTGTCAGGGCCTACCAACTTAAATACGTCCAACCCTTCCAAGTGCCCCTTCACTAAGTCAGTGCTGATCATTGGTATTACTCATTATGTTATTCCTGTTTCATGTTTTAGACCCACTATTGGTTAAAAAAAATGATTTTCAGAACATAGGCCTGATTTCATGTACCACTAAGATCTGATTGCTGACCTCACCCACTGTATCCAATTCTCTTCTCCATTGCACAGCATAGAGCACCCCAGAAATGAGATAGAACCTCAACTTGTGAACAGGATACTCCTTTAATTCCACTGTTGGAGCAACTATCAGTGAGGAAACCATTGCAACATGACTTCACTGTTAGAGACTGGCAGGAGGAAAAGTGCACCGAACACTGAGTAGGCATGAGATGTTCTTGCCTCCTGTGCATCCTCTGGCATCTCCAAGAGCCCCAGAAGACCTATTGGTGGATTGGTTAACCCCTATAAGCTGTTCTGTACTGTTAGAGAGTCATGGTCAAGGAAAACTCTCCAACTGTTGCTTCACGTAGATGTCCAGCCCCCATCCCCTCCATGGCTTCCCATCCAAAACTACATGTCAGATCACTCATTCTAAAAAGCCCTTCAAAAAGGAGTATGCTTGTCCCAAAAATAATTGCAGATAACCTTTTACCCAATGGAAGCAAAAATTAAGGATTTTTGACAGGCTGTTATAAAAGATATCAATGCAAATGCTACAAACCTTAGTTTATCGCATGGAAAAAACCACCCATGGTTGAATAAAATTTTGTCTCATAACCATTCACCATCATTGCCATAGACAGAAATGGGATAACAGGAAATAAGTAATTTAGGTGCTAGAGGTCCCAAATTAACAAAGTACATAAGGAGTAGAAAAAGCGACAAGATCCTCATAAAATGGGAGGGCCTCATCTGATATAACATATATGGAGGAATATTTCCATTGGAATCAATGATGTTACAGTCTGTAGAGCTGATGCAATAAAATCCAAATTGGGCCCATAAGATGAAACTTCCCAAAGGAGCTAAGCACTAAGAGTCACAACATAGAGCTCCCAGCCCCTTGGGAAAGGGGAGGAAGTTGTATGCTGCTTTTGTGACCCCTCAATCCTAGGCTGTTCCAGGGGCTTGAAAATTAGGCAACCCAGACCACCTAAATTATAGTAGTCTCCCCAGCTGCTGGAGATATCAACTAGTATGCTGCTTAATATCTCTGGTTCTACCCTTAGCAGGAGCTTTCTGCGGGTCCTACCCCTGGCTGCAGTAAGTTTTCTCCCTAAGTCTTTTGAAGGGATCCTTGCAAGGCAGCCCTCCAGTCATCTCTGCAGTGCCCATGGCAGGAAAATCCTCTCAAACAGGAACCAGGGTATCAAAACCTCTGGGTCTTTCACTTTGTAAAGAGGATGGAACACGAGTGAGGATTTCATGCTGGGTGCCTAGTGTTTAATTTGCTCAGGGAACGAGTTCTCAGTTCAGCAGTTTGTAGAAATCTAATGCACCTAATCTATTTAATCATTCCCTTGATAAATGCACTGTACAAAGATAAACAAGTTATACAGCAACCATTGGCCAATCAATATATCTATTTACCAACTGAAGCTGTTAATTCAGACCTTTGGGGCCTGGCATAATGAGTTTATGTTGGCAGAGATGGGGCACTGTTGCAGGCAATTATTGTTATTGCAACTCATTGTTACCTATGGAGACAGAAAATAAAAAAGAGAAATAAAGCTGGGAAAATAACATTGTAAAATATTTGCTTTATTGGAAACAAAATGATACATTACATAATTAAATGGCATTAAATGTTAACATTTTTAAGTGAGGGCCTAGCGTGAAACAGATTCTTATGGAACATATATAGAAATGATACAGGAGCTGAATAGTAGAGATAAATGTAGCCATTCTCAACAACCTGTCGAATCATTTCCAATAAATATAGTGCACTCATATGTTTTGAAGTCGTGCCATAATTTATCTCAGCTCTTGACAGTAAATGCAGCTAGAATCTGGGTAGCTTTGTAAGGCTTTCCACGGTCGCTCACCTGTAATGACCACAATCCGTTGTATTTCCTGCCACGTGCACATGATCCTTTACTGGCTGGTCAGTTTTCCATTGAGACTCACAGGGCAGTTCTCATGCCTCAGAAGCACTCTTTATATTGTCCTGCCACATTGGCTTCCCTTAGTTAATAATTTCAAGCTTCCTTTTGCAACTGTTATGACTAGGAAATTAAAAATAATTTTAATAGTAGAGATTTTGACATCACCACCTTATTTAGGCTAGAAAGCTGTTTTCATCCTATTTTTCTTTGAAATAATACTCCCTTATTTTTATTAATAAACAGGGCCTTGACTGTTAACATTGCATCTGAAGAGTCTTTTTTGCAGCTGCTTTTAACATGTGGACATATTGGTTTCGATTTTTACACTGGATAAGCATTTAAAAAGTATGCATGAACCATGGAACATGCAGTAAGGTAAATTTCTATCCTCATTATAAAGTTCAATTTAAATTGCCTAGGTATAATTCAAATTAGCATAGGAGGTCAGATTCCTTCTTTGTATAACTCCGCTGAAGTCACACAGAGGTATATAGTCTCCAGGGACATCTTTGCTACTGTGTGCTCAGATGAATAGTTTACCTCACAGAAAATGCAGCCTGTCTAGGTTAGGTAAAGTCAAACAAAGTCAAATAAAGTGAACCTGTGTCCATTTATGTACATCCTATGAGTTGCGTAGAGCCATTACCTGAGTATCTTGATGACATTTATTGTACATGGGAAAAACCTCTGCAGCTAGCAGCAGTTGGCATACAGCCAGTCTAGCTTTTGACATTATAATGGGTTTACAAGAGCTTGTGGTGATGGATTGGGGCATATTTCAATCAGAGATGAGTTTCTTCTAGAACCAAATACTTCAAACAAAAACCAAACTTATTAAAGTCCAATAATTATTTTTTTCAGTAGAAGCTTTCAGTAGACTAGAAAATGGGCTCCAGGCCTGTTTTATGCTCGATGTGAAAAAGTCTGCTTCAAAACCCTTTGCCTCAAGAGGAGATCATTTTGTGCACAGAAGGGACAAACCCTTTTGAGACAATGGCATGGACACTTGTTGTAGAGTAAATACAATAGCATCACTTTAGCCCCTTGAGTTCCTTTTTCAGTCTGAGTTCAGCATGCAAAATACACTAATAAAAACATTTGAAGCAATTCCTGAAGGGGAGTAAGGATAGTTTTGTTTGTTTGTTCATTTTTTTTTAAAGCAGCTGCCCACCTGCCTGCCTTCCTTTGTAGCAGGTCTCCCTTCTTTATGTGAGCTTGGTTGGGATTCCCACCATCCTGGGAACTTCAGTCCAGGACTGAGATTCTGGTCATGGTTACAAAACAGCCAGACAAGGAGAAAATGCTTTAATGGCCATCACATTTCAATGCTTGTTCTCTGGCCAGTGAGGCAACTCCAGAATATGAGGCTGTCAGTCCAGGCAGCTAGTTAAGCTGTGACAAAGCTGATGGGTAATGAGAAACCCCTGTAGCCAGCTGAGAGAATTACAAGCTGGGTCACCAGAAGGAGATGGAGCCCAAGGTTGTCTAAGCCTGGCTCGTGGGCTGGAGACATCATTCTTGCCCACATCCTGCAGGGGAGAGGAGCTATTTGGAGAAGTCTAGGCTGCTGACTGAGGAACCAAAATAGATAAGGCAATCCTGAGGGGTTGCCAGGGATAGCCTACCAGTATGAGCAATGAGTTTTGCTGGGATTCCCTTGTTAGGGGATCAGGGAGTTAATCGTTTCTTTTGTGAACATATGATGTTGTATATGTTTTCAGTGAGGCATGAGAGTGGCTGGAAGGAGAGGGTAGAGGCCACTGAAGGCACCCAGTGGAGGTGCTGGGCTGATTACTGAGTTCAGGATAGTTGATGGTGAGTGCTTGCGCCCAAGTTAGCTCCAGGGGGCTAACCAGGGCTCAGTGGTCCAAGTTTGGCAACAAGCAGGTACAGTGGATTGTGTTGAGAGGTAAGCCTTAAGGGGTACACTGAGATAGGGCTGGCAGGCCAAATTCCAGTTAGGCCTACTTGGGCCTTAGATTAAAGGGAATGAAGCAAATACAGAGGCCAGCAGGCATCTACTGGCACCAGGATCATTAGCTCCAGGGTGGATCAGGCCAAACTGGCAGTTCAGTGATGAGCAGGGCAGAGGAATGCATCTAAGGTGCTACTCTGGTGACTGAGGGCAGGCTCCCAGTTAATAATACTAATATTTAATGGCAAAGGCAAGGCAGGAAGAAAAAAAGAGGATGTAACAAAGAGAGCACAGCAGGTAAAGCTGATCACCAGGAAGGTTTGCCAACTGTCCATAAACTTGTAGACAATCCGTCAAAAAAAAAGGCTAAAAACACTCATCCCTAAAGTCCATAAAAAGTTGAGCTGTCAGTAAAAAACTAAAAACCATGAGCTTGATTGAGGCTGGATGCAAATATTGATGGAGAGAGAAGAGAGAACATTGTTACCATGTGTCTGAGCAGTAGCGCAGTTCAGCACCCTGCAGGGAGCTCACCAGCAGGACTTTGTGGCCCCCAGGAGCCTCCATATTTTGCTTCCCTACCTCCCCCTCCTACCCCTCACCCTTCAGCCATGTGCTGACACTGTGTTCAATTGGCTATCACTTGTCTGGAATGGCTGCTTGTCTTAAAGGTAGGCAGGGCTGCATGGCCCTAGGGAGTTTGAGGCACTGGGCTGAACAAGGGGTGAGAAGGTGGGACAGAGCTGTGGGGAGAAGGTAGCAGGTGGGGGTCTCTGCTGGGCAGGAGTAGTGGGGCCAGTGGTGATAAGGATGGACTGTCTGCTGGGGTGAGGACAACATGGTGTGGGTTGATGTTGGTGGTAGGGTGTGGGGGTAAGTAGGGTTGGTTTGCTAATGACTGAGACTATTAACTGGGTTTTACTTAATCTTTAATGGTTAGGATTTTCTCTATGGTTGTGCATTTGTCCCTTCCTCCGCCTTCACCACTGTGATAAGCCCTGTTTTAGGTGAACATTACTTGCAAGTGAAAAGTTCGCTCATTTTAGAACACCCAGGCAAAATGTACTTTTCCAGGTTTCTAGGTGGTGGCTTGAGGCAGATTTATAAAGTTGGTGCTAACCCCCTAACTTGGAACCCCTACATTTGAACTCAGCTCTTGTTACTGCATTATGTAAAACATATGACAGTTAAAAATATTTGCTTGTCAGTAATATGTTTACAGATAGTAAAAGAAAATTTCTTGGGCGGACAACTCAGCTGCCAGGGGCATCAGATTTCAAGGCCAAACCCCTGAACTTGCTACAGTCTCAAGATGACTTCTTAAATGGCATGTGGTAGGTGGCTTCTTCCCTGCTCACCAAAAAGGCTGCTATTTGTAACCCATGTTGTTCTAAACCACTGGGTTTCAGAAGCAATCTACTTTGCTTAAATATAGATATGCTCTTTGTCTGTGTCAGCACCCAAATCTGATAAATGGGGCTAGAAGTTGACCACTGGCAGTACCTACTGGCCAGGGTTAGTGAACCTCTTGACCAGAATTTCTGGAATTGGTATTGCTCAGTTGTCTGATACGGCTTCTGTTGCCCATGAAAGGTGACAGAGATTGTTTGTCACTTCAGTTGCTACACCATGCATTTCCTCCATGTTTCTCAAACATTTCAGTGACTTACTCCAATTTGTTACCAGTTGCAGCTGAATCCACTTCTGAAGTTTTTTCCACAAGTAACAGGAGACCCTTTTGGTATAAAATGTAAATGTATTCTTTTCTCATTTTCTGAGGCTGCTTATGCAAACAAAACAAATAATAAACAGTAACAATACCCAATACTTACGCAGTGCTTTGTATCAGGATGTCTTGAGGTACTTAACAAGGGAAGTTAGTATGACTGAGCATGTCTACACATGCAATTAATGTGACTGAATAAACTCTGGTGCAATTTGAGCTGCAGTAAACTAATCCCAACATCACTCTGCCATTGGATAGTAGTTCTGTCTGACAGAACTATCTGATGGCACTATAAATTAGTCTACACTGGCCCAAATGCCCCACAGTAAATTAGTCTACTGCACACTAAAGCACACATGTAGACATACCCATTAACCCCATTTAACAGATGGGAAAGCTGAGGCACGTCAGGTGCAGAGAGAAATGCAGCTCCCAGGTATAACTCAGAAAATTTCTGCAATGTATTCTGAGTTACAACATTACCCCAGACCAACAGAAGTTCATTGTTGGCTCCAGGGGGGAGGGGAATCTAGCTGCCTGCTCAGAACCTGAAGCCAGGTGCCCAGAGCTAGGCTCTCTGCCATTACTTGCTGTTTTCA
>NW_005842595.1:994214-995663 GCF_000455745.1 Alligator sinensis | reverse complement strand
GGGAAAGAGCAGTGGAGAAAGCTCACTTCCAGGGCTCCCCAGCCCATGCCGAAGGGTGGAATGGGTGAATTGGAGCCCTCCACTCACCTCAGGGAGGCTCCAATACACCCACTCCACCCTCTAGGAGGGCTGCAAAACCCCCAGACTGAACTCCCTCCACTCTCTTTCCCCCTTTCAATTCTGAAAACAGCAACAGGCTGGGAGCTCCACAGACACAAGTTACAAAAGGTGCTACATTTTTATTTGATACCTCAAGCAATGAGAAATCAGATTTTCACCCAATGGGCCATTTTTAAAGCTGTTTGCAGCCATGCGCTTGTGTTTGGTAACAGCTATAAATTTCTTTCTGTGGCTAGATTGGGCAAAAATTGTCATTTCTGTCTGCACCCATAATGGTAAAGTGACTTGCCCAAGGTCACAGTAGTGCATATATCTGCAGAAATCCATTAGGTAACAATGCATTGTTCCCCTCATGATCAGCATCCTTCTAAGGTGACTGATGTATTAATGTATACATTTTGGATGCCGCTGGCTTCCTCTTTCCCTCTCCTCTTGGTCCTAGCTTCTAACTTTTCATGGTGGATATTGCTACACCTTACCTGAAGTAATCAAGATCTCGAGAGTTTCTTTGTTCTGAATATTTTGCAGCACTTACTACACTCAACTTTAGAAAATACCTATAGAATCTCACTATTATAAGCAATAATATTTGCCAGGAATATAAAGCAACCCTCCTGCCCTTGGCTGTCCCTAGAAAGTCTTCACTTAGAGTTAGGCTGTTCTCCTCAAACACATTATTTTCTGGCTTATCTTTCTAAAGGTTATTTTTTTAATTGTAATTTTTTTGTTCATTTTGATTCATGGAAATGAAATGCAAAAATACAATTGGTGAGATGTAGAATCCAGCAGTGCTTATGTGAATTACATCCTCACTTCTGCAGCCTATTCAGAGAGGATATGACAATATGTAACTCCTTGTTGTAGAAAAGTATTGAGCCTTTTGTGCAAGATGTAATCATTCATATTTTTTTAGCATCAGTCACCTAGAATTCAGTGCCTTGTGTGTTAGCCATTACAGGTGTATTGGAGAAATTTCAACAATGATCCTAACTTCCTAGTTGTAATCCCTTATTAACCAGGGCCTGGGCACCTGTTGAACAGAAAAGCATTTTTTTCTACAAACTGGATCTTAACAGATGGACCTAGTAAAGCATTCCAGCAGTGAAAAGTTAATGCATGGAGCAACTGCAACATGTAACCTTTTTGGAAAACATTTTAAATGACAAGCCACTAGGTCAGAGGTGGACTGCAAAACGGCAAAACCTGAATGCACATCTGAACCTCCACTGTTGAGGTTGTTCAAGCTTGGACCTTTGGTTCAAGCATAACTCCAACTTGTAACATCGAGGAAGATTAGTCAATATCATTGCCAACTTTTTTTGAAGAGTT
>NW_005842595.1:991143-994183 GCF_000455745.1 Alligator sinensis | reverse complement strand
GTGTCCTTTTCTGCCCTTTCTCCTTGCTTTAAAAAAACCATGATGTGAAAAGATCAAATTAGTTAACATGGGTTGTGTGTGAAGTTAGTCAGCACCAGATACTGCTATCCTTGTCCACTGTGAACAATGTATCATCCCATGAGGAGCCCACTAAAACCAATAGGACTATTTACACAGTAGTAAAAACCAAATGTCCTTATTTATAAAGACTATGGAAAATCAAAGCACTAAATATTATTATTAACAATAATAATGATTTATCCCAAAAGCTGCAGTAGTACATTATACATTTTGACCTTTTTCAATTGTTTTGATTGTCTGACCATTGATTAAAGAAGCAAAGTGTAAATGTCAGGCAGCTGAATCACAGAATATTGAAAAGGTTAAAGCAAAACAGGATGTTACTAAAATACAATTGACTGGAGGTATAAGGTATTGCAAAAGTTGTGATCACTCACACACAGAGGAAGCTGACATGAACAGAAAGAGGAACAAGAATATGTCATTGTTCACAAGAATGGAAACAAAAAACCCAAAACAATACAGTTCATTATGGAAAGCCCTATGGCTAAGCAGGAAAAAGGAGTATAGTACCATATGGCATTCCTAAATTAGCCCCTTAATAAACTAACACCTTAATTTTTTGACTGGGAATGGAGATTGTTTCTTAGCTTTACATTAGCTTCCATTTTGGCCTGATCTTTTTCAGTGGGAAAATATTTCCAAAAGAAAAAAAAAATCTAATTTCTTTCTAATTGTCAGTTATGTTTTCCATGGGCCAAATAAAATATTAAACAGGAAAGGGACTGCTTATAAGCAAGAAATATTATTCACACTGGGCATTTTCTACTGAATTAAAAAACCATTAAATATTTAAATGGGGAAATGAGCCATTTTACACATAGAGAAGATTTCTATTGCCCTATGAATCACCACACTGGTACATCATGTTGTTTATGGTGTCTTAATTACAACATCCAACTACAAATTTCAAGCTTCAGGGAAATCTGCGAGAGGTAAATGCAGAATTTCATTTGAGTAAACTGTCAGCTGGGACAGTGCACAAATGTACAAGAATGTGCTTTTAGTAAAATTATATGATACAGCTGCTATAAAATCCTGCCAAGATCTCTTTCTGCTGCAAGCCCTGGCTGAGAGGGCTTCATATTGAAAATATGTTTACTGAAGAAAGCTGTTAATGACACTCAACCTAGTTCACACTTTTTTAGATTAAAAATCCTGGTTTACCACTCTAAGCAACTGGCTATGGACTAGAAGGGCCTGGTTAAATCCCAGGCGAACATGGTGGTTTTTCTCTCATTGTTTCCACTTCCAGCATGGCCCTGAGGCCCACCCAGCCTCCTATCCAAAAGGTACCAGGGGTTATCTGGTGGTAAAGGTGCCTGGAGCATGGTGCTGACCACAATGCTGCCTCCTCATGCCAAGGTTAAAGAAACGATGGAGCCCTGCATCCACTGCCCCAGTGAGCCTCAGGAGCCTGTAAATGGGACACCTTTACCTTTACCACCCATGAGCTATAGGCTACGTGCCCTGAGAACGTTCATGCTTGCCTACCCCTGGGGCAGGAGTGCCTGCGGGGGGGTTTCATGACATATCCACAATGGTTCTGATGAAGCAGAGAAGTTCTTAAAATTGGCTGGGATTCAAAAGTAAATTTGTCTGACGAGCCTCTTTGTGAGATGAGCTGAATTATTTTCCTTTCTCCTTCTGGGATGGCCCTGCTATGGGTGGCTATATGACTCCCAAGCAAATGAGGTCTTTGAAGGTTTACATTGCTGCAATGTATTCAAGACTCATATTCTGTCCCTAAAGCCTGTAGGTTGCATCATTTTGCCTTTGACTTGATGCTGCATTGCTTGAGTACCCAAAACTCCTACTGCGGTATTAATGTGTAGCATTTTGCAGCTCCTACCTGTGCTGACTCTTCCCAGTAAGTAGACATAATCTAAGATGATCCATGATCGTGATAAGAACTTCGATAGTTTTCATAACTTTGGGTTTTGTTTGTTACTTTTATTTTTCATTTAGAATTTCTAAACATTTCTGTAGGGTTTTTTTTTTTATTAATATATCTTTTCAGTCAAAAATAGTAAAAATAAATGGCTTAGAAAATACAGAGGAGGAATATCTGTCTTCCATGTTTTATAACAAGAATAAGGGGAAATTCAAATAAAGTAAAAAGTGCGAAATTTAAAATTGGCAAGAGGAAATATTTTATGCACAGAGCGTGACTAAACTGTGGAGCTTGATACCAGATGGAGTCACTAGGCCTAGAATCTTTTTTAAAAGGATGGGAAATTTATAATAGGACCATTTCTTATCATAATTAACTGGAACGAATTTTAGGGAGAGTTCTTATATCTTGCATTTAGGGCTTAAACCAGTCTCCATTAAAAACTATGATGAAAGCTATGTGGGGAAGAACTTATCCTATACCTGTCTACTGAAGATTTGTACAGCTTCTTCTGAAGTATCCACTATGGGTGCTGAGAGATATGCAGGACCCTACTCTAACTTCATAGAAAGAGCCATGAGTTAGAGTGAGCCCCCTCCCCCAGATCCAACAGATGTTCTCCTGTTGCGGGGGTGGGGGTTGGAGCCAATTGAGCCCGAAGAGCCTGCCTGAGTCCTTTTACCCTATCCCTGCCCCTCTCAGCTCCATGGCTGTTTGCAGGAAGGTGGGTGGATGGGGGAGGGGCATCAAGATGCCATCTTGGGATTGTTCAACCACACCTCCAGCTCAGGCTGGGCAAACCCCAGCTGCAGTTCCTCTATCCCCTCTATCTCCCTGCAGACAGCCCTGGGAGTGGGGCTAGAGTGCATCAGCCAAGCCATGGGCAACTGGTGCCACCTTAGCCAGGGGGCATGTGCCCCACTTCTGACCAGCCCCACCAACTGGGTGGGGGGGTCCTGCCACAGCTGATCTCACTGCCGGGGAGGGGTGGCTGATCTCGTGATGGCCGATTGCTGTGGCCGATTGCTGCAGCCACTTCTGGAAGGGGCTGGGGCGAGCCGCGGG
>NW_005842595.1:973885-991089 GCF_000455745.1 Alligator sinensis | reverse complement strand
CGTGTGGCGCGGGCGGGGAGGGGGACCTGGCACTCCTGCCTGCCCCCCCTGCCTGCCCCCCCTACCTAAGCAGCAAATGCGGCTGGTCAAGGGGTGCACCGGCACTCTCATCCCCTACGCATCGCCACTGAGCCCAGGCCTGATCGCATGACAGATTGAGCCTAGGGAACACAAGTGCTTTGGAGCACCTTTATCTGATCCCTCATTTGATGAAGATTAATTTGTTGTGCAATTGAGGGCACTTTAAAAGTGCTCTGCAGCTGTGCATGTGCCATGGCATGACTGTAGAGCGCTTTTAGGAGACTGATTTTACGACAAATGTAATTTCTGTCTGCACCCTGTGAGTCATAATCAGAGAGACGATACTGAACTTAAATGGGCCTTGAGTCTGACCTGGTTTGGCAATTCCTATGTTCCTAACTGGAATAATTTTTAATTGTTGGCTTGTCAGTTAAAGCTCCAACCATATTTGTATAATCATTCTCTTTAAAGGAGTAGCAGCCAAAGGATATGAGGATTGAAAATCACTGTATTCACACATGTCACACAAGTCTAGTACATTTCAATTTCTCTCATACTATATTTTCTGTGGTACTCATTTAATTGCTACATGGTCTGTCCTACTACATTTGGCATTTAACAAATTCTTCCAAAAGTAATAGCCACATATAAAATACTTCATTGAATAAAAAAATCCATGGTGCATATCTTCAAAAAATAAAATATATACATTATGGCCCTACAGTTTTAAGGTAAGTCAATTTTGGGCTTATTAGATTCACAGTGTCCATTTAACCTCTGCAGTAAAAATATTCACTTAAAAATGCATGTTTTTATTTTACTAAACCTTTTTCTTCACATTCAATTCATTAAGATTTAAGATTGCTGGGTCCATAAGGACCCAGCAATGGGTTATATATTTTAAATTAGAATAACAAATTCAAGTACTTTCTAATATTGTGTAGTGATTATCATCTTATGGTTCTGACAGCTACATTTTGAAAAAGTTTTTCAAAAGGTTAAAACTGGGGACAATTTAGACCTCAATTTAAAAGGAGCTGAACACTCTGTGCTCCTACTGGAAGGATGGTGACCCAAAAGAAGTCTAATTTAGATAGACATGGACTTTTATAAATTGGGCATAAGAGAGGTAAGTGCCCAACTCCCATCAGCATCTAATGTAAGTCACCCATTGACTATTTTAGGTTCCTTCAGAGTGGCTGACACAAAAATTATTTTTGTTGGTGACCAAACAAAATATCTTAATATGTACAATATTCCCCCATCCTTACGATAGGAAATACTGTAAGTTCTGAGGTAATGCTTTTCATTTATCAAAGTCAAGATGTTAAATATGCTCACTGTGTATCCTATAGCCTTTTCAGCCTTAGTAACTCTGGTTTCATACATTATTTTAATACAGTGGTCTTTACATTGTGTTTCATGAAACCCTGGACTTCTGCGATAGGTAATTGGGATTCTGCAATGAGATTAGGAGTGCTGGCAACGTGGGTCAGGAGGTGGTGCATCACCTATGCTGGGCCAGGTCACCTGGCTCTGTGTCAGCTTATATGTACCACAGGACCAGCAGCAGAAGTGATATGAAAGGATTCCATGTCTTTAGGAAGTTTGAAAACCATTGTAATAGATGCTGTTCTGAACCTCTTGGGAAAAACCTTGTTTTCCTTTACCTCCCTGAGACAGGCCCTTAAAGCTTCTAAACCCTGAGTTCATTAAGCCTGAGGCCCATAGTATATGGATTGTCCCACCCGCGCCATTACTAGCTGAGTTGATACAACTAAGAAGTTCCCCAGAATACCAGAACTTTTATGGATCAAAATGGACATCGTCTAGGAATGCTGACCTTAATAATAACTCAAAAAGGGCAAGAGGGTTTATCCCCATGAATTTGTCCCATTATTGGAATAATTCAAAAGCACTTTTGCTTTCAAACATATTTCATGACTTGACTAAAAAACTTACAAAATGATCTTTCAGTCCATTCAGATAAAAACTGAAAATTAAACTCTAGCTAATTGCTTAGGCAAGAACTCATTGAAACCTCCAGCCACAAGGGAAGAAATAGAAACATTTAGATTCTGATATATTCCACAATGAATATTCTCTGCAAAGCTTAATGTGAAAGCAATTACTGACAAATTATTTTACATTTTTGTTACAGGTACCCTGCCCCCAAATCCCATTATTTAAACAAATTTAAACTTTGAAGAAATTCATTTTCAGATGTTTCTAGACCTCCGAAGGGTTTGTATCTGGAGTTTTGATTTGGGTCATGTTAAATGAAAGAGCTGGTTTAGGATTCAGATTCAAACATCTAGATTGGAGGTCTTCAAATGTCGGTGCTCACTTCTGGTTTGTTGAAAAGATAATAGGATGAGTGATAAGAGGGAGGCTTATGTAGCTTCACAGAAACCTCTCCAAAGAAACACATTCAAATAAATAACTTCTGGACTTTCAATTTGAGCTGTAAATTGTGCAGAAAGATATTTTTTCCAGCTTGGAAACACCTTTCTTTTTTGAAAAATAAATGGATCTTGATACTTATTTCTTAAAGTCTGGTTTTGTGCATTTCCTATTCAATAAATTATATGTATACATGTTTATGAAAGGAAATCTATACAAATAAGTGGTTAAGATATGAGAAGTTTACATTTCCAGAAAAAATAGCTTTAATCTTTAATGGATGAGTTTCTCAATACTTAATTGATATTTTTAAAGAGAGGTAAATTGCACATTAAAATCAATATAAAATTAACTTTTGTTTTCTCCACAGAGTGAAGAATAAATAAATGCTTTTGATCAAGTGACCCACTCTCTCTCTCGTACATGTAATGGATTTCATTTCTTGGTTTCGTATAAAAGTGGGAGTTAAATTTGAAAAAAAAAACTGAGAGAGAATAAATATGGCTTTAAGTGGATTGTTGATGCTTTTTCATTTAATATGTTTAGGTTATCTTCTGCTTTCTTCCTCTTTCGACTCAATAGACAGTTTCTCCCCAAGTTTTCTAATAAGCTCCGCCAGGTCTTCTGTGTTTTGAGATTTTTCTTCCAGGAGTTCATAACGAAGACTTGAGATATCCTGTTTGATTTCTTTTAGCTCACCTATGAGAGAGATTAAAAGGTCACACCATTAAAAAGCAAAAGAAGCAGAGGTAGACAATGTTGTTACAGTAATCATTAATTAGGCCTAGACCATCCCATGCATGAATTTCCTCTGCTTAATCAAATTATGTCGAATATTCCTTTGTCTCTGGTTCTGTGTCCTCTTCTTGATCTTGAGAAGGAGTTGTCTTGATGTTCTTCAGTATCTCCATGAGGAGGTAGTAAACACATCTGAGAGGACTGGGCTTGGGTGGAATACCTTCACCATTACCCCAGTCATTACCCTGAACAGGAACCTGGTACATGTAGCCCACTGCTAGAAAGAGGAGCCATCCTTTAATGAGGGTTCTGAGAGTAGTACTGGCCAGTGAGCATGGATAGTTGCCATGAATCCCAGAGTAGGTGTCAGATGCTTCTACTACTCATTGCAAACCTACAGAACAACTGGAATAAATTCCACCAGAAAAGCCTGTGAGTTTTTTTTTCCTCTTTCCAGAGGCAATTCTTTGGGAAGGTCTGTTTTCCATGGGGAAGGGTGGACAGGATTCAGATTTTAATTCAGTTTGGAATTGGTTTAAATAAGGAGATACATCTCTATATGATAAACACGACACTAGATGACTCCTATGGATATGATATGCCTATGTGAATGCTAAAGTAACAAATTCTGAAATGAACATAATGAATGGTGTTATATTATCAGAAAAACACATAAGCTTAAAGTCATTTTGAACCAGTTCTGTTCACTGGAGAATGAACATCATATGAACACTGTTTATTACAAATTAGAGGTTTTCTGCTTACAGAATGAGGAGCCTAGCTCAGAATTAAAGTATATTGTAATTCTATCGATACATCAGTAGTTCTGAAATGATGATTAACAACCCAGAAGGTCTATAAGTGGATCTCCAAATTCTGTAAAATTCAGTAGACAGTGATAATTGGTCAGTTCCTCCTTTCTCCTTGAATACACTAAAGAAGGTGACGGGCTACCCTGAAGGTAAGGAATATTGCTGAGCAATTTCTTTTAACTTCCAACATATATGAACCACAGGTAAAGAACTGGAGTGCAGAGGACAACCCTAGCTTGTCCTTTCAGCCTGACAGGAGGATGATAAAGAAAAAGTCAGGAGGAAAAGACAGATGGGGGTCATATGACTAAAAAAGCTAGTGACACAATTGCTGGAGTGGGGGAAGAAAAGATATACAGGACAGGTAAAATATTCCACAGAGGAGAGGAAAACTAGTGTACACCCGTGAAACTGTCCTGGATATAAAGGAAGAAAATTTAGGCTAGAACTATTTCTATTCATTTTTGTCAATGAAAGAAGTATAAAATTATTTACACTGGAATATCCTATAGACCTTAAATACTTTAGTTTTAGGCACTAAAGAGCAGCCAGATACTAACACGGTGATCAGGGCAGGAGCTCACATTGTCATTCAATCCCTAAGGTACTTTGAATGCTCTACTCCTGTCTCCCAGCAGAGAATCTTAACCATTAGATAACAGTGTATTCAAGGACAGTGATAGTGATGGATTCACCAAAGGGAAGTCTTCACCAAGGAAGAAGGCTAACAGCATACTGGTCTACATTAGTATGAGTAGTTCCAGCAGATCGAGGGAAATTATTCTTCCCTTCTATTTGGCATTGGTGAGGCCACATCTGAAGTACTGTATCCAGTTTTGGTCCCTCTACTTCAGAAAGAATGTGAACAAACTGGAGAGAGTCCAGCAGAGGGTTATGAAAATAGTTTGGGGTGCTGGGGCACATGACGTCTGAAGAGAGGCTGAGGGAACTGGGCTTATTTAGACTGGAGAAGAGAAGACGGAGGGGGGATTTAATAGCATCCTTCAACTACCTGATGGTTGGCGCCAAAGAGGATGGAGCTGGACTGTTCTCAGTGGTGGCAGATGACAGAACAAGGAGCAATGGTCTCAAGTTGAAGAAAGGGAAGTTTAACTTAGATATTAAGAAAATCTTTCTCACTAGGAGAGTAGTAAAGTGCTGGAACAGGTTAACTGGGGAGGTTGTGGAATCTCTATCCTTGGATGTTTTTAAAACCTGGGTAAACCAAGCCTTGGTTGGGATGATATAGCTGGGGATGGTTCTGCTTTGAGCAGGGGGGTGGACCAGATGACTTCCTGAAGTCCCTTCCAACCCTAATTTTCTAGTACTATGATGTGAGGATGTCTTCCAACTGTTAGGCTGATACTATTCTTCCATATATAAATAATTTAAACTTCATTGGAGCGGCAAACAGAATGGTACTTTTAGTCACCTAGGACTTTTATTT
Organism: Alligator sinensis; assembly: GCF_000455745.1. Lineage (NCBI taxonomy): Eukaryota > Metazoa > Chordata > Crocodylia > Alligatoridae > Alligator > Alligator sinensis. The sequence goes on along the minus strand of NW_005842595.1, from coordinate 985,668 downwards.
CCTAGGCAACTATACTAACTACCAGGGGAGAGAACTATTTTCTGTCATATTTTTAGTGACTATTTAAGTCAGTGAATCTCAGGCTGGTGAAAGCTAAGAGCTAGCATTTTCCAAGGGGTGACTTGAGTCTGATAAGGGGTACCTGGAGTCTAACAAGTTTGAGAACCACTGATTTAAGTATATCATGTGATGTGAAACAGCTCCAAGAGGAAGGATTGATTATATTCCAGTCCCCCCCCAAAGCACATGGAGCAGCAGGACAATGTGTCTCACTGAAAAGTGTAAGAGCAGGGTTGTGCACTGCAGCACAAAGTAGTGGCACAAATTTCATAGATTCATAGATTATAGAGCCAGAAAGGACCCAATGTATCATTGTGTCCGACCCCCTGCCCCTGGCAGGAAAGAGGACTGAGGTCAGATGACCCCAGCCAGGTGACTGTCAAGCTTCCTCTTGAAGACCTTCAAGTTAGGTGACAGCACCACCTCTCTTGGAAGCCCATTACAGATCCTGGCCACCCATATTGTAAAAAAATTCTTCCTAATGTCTAACCTAAATCTACTCTCCACTAGTTTGCACCCATTATTCCTAGTTACTCCCTGAGGCGCTCTGGTAAACAGCGCATCCCCAATTCCCTGCTGTCCTCTCCTGATAAATTGATAGGCAGCCACCAGGTCACCCCTCAGCCGTCTTTTGTATAGGCTAAAGGCATCCAGATCTCTCAACCTCTCCTTGTAGGGACTTTCATGGAGACCACTAATTAGGCGGGTGGCCCTCCTGCCAATTCCCTGCTGTCCTCTCCTGATAAATTGATAGGCAGCCACCAGGTCACCCCTCAGCCGTCTTTTGTATAGGCTAAAGGCATCCAGATCTCTCAACCTCTCCTTGTAGGGACTTTCATGGAGACCACTAATTAGGCGGGTGGCCCTCCTGTGAACCCTTTCCAGATCCTGTGTCCCTCTTGAAGTGTGGTGCCCAAAACTGGACACAGTACTCCAACTGTGGCCTGACCAGTGCCGCGTAGAGGGGGAGCATCACCTCCTTTGTTCTATTATTCATGCACCTGCTAATGCACAACAAGGTGAGATTGGCTTTGTTGATGGCCTCGTTGCACTGTCGGCTCATGTTCATCTTCAAGTCAACAATGACTCCAAGATCTCTCTCCGCCTCTGAGCTCCTGAGGAGGACATCCCCCAACCTGTAGGTGTACTGGGGATTCCTCCCTCCGAGGTGGAGTACCTTACATTTATTTGTTGAATTGTATCCTATTACGTTCCACCCATTGATTTAACCTGTCCAGGTCAGCCTGTAACTGCTCTCTGCCCTCTGGTGTATTAACTCCGCCCCATAATTTAGTATCATCTGCAAACTTGGAGAGGGTGCTCAACACACCCTTGTCCAAATCGCTGGAAGATATTAAATAATATTGGCCCAAGGACCGAATCCTGTGGGACCCCACTGCCTACCTCCTTCCAGGTTGAAAATGACCCATCCACCACCACTCTCTGAGTGAGGTCCCTAAGCCAGTTGGCCACCCACCTGACTGTGTAGGCGTCCACTCCACAGCCCGTTAACTTCCCTATGAGAATAGGATGTGAAACTGTGTCGAAGGACTTCCTAAAATCCAGGTAGATGATATTGGCCTCCACCCCTGTGTCAAGGCAGTGTGTGACCTGGTCATAAAAGGCTATAAGGTTTGTCAGGCAGGATCTACCTGTGACAAACCCCTGCTGGTTTCCATTCAGCATTGTTTCCCCTGCTGGGCTTTCACAAATATGCTCTTTGATGATTTTTTCTAGCATTTTCCCAGGGACGGAGGTAAGATTGACTGGCCTAAAGTTACCTGGCTCCTCCCTTCTCCCCTTCTTAAAAATGGGCACCACGTTGGCCTTTTTCCAGTCCTCAGGGACCTGTCCGGAACACCATGAGTGCTCAAACAGCCATGCCAGTGGCTCAGCAATGACACTGGCCAATTCCTTCAGCACCCGTGGATGGAGGTCATCCAGGCCGGCCGACTTGTACCCATCCAGCCCTTCCAAGTGCTCTTTAACTAAGTCAACACTAACCTTTGGTGGTCTGGTGCCTTTTGGACATCTGTCTATGTTCAAGGTGGGGGGATTGTCTTGGTCAGTATTAAGGAATACTGAAGCAAAAAACTCATTGACGAGCTGTGCCTTTTTGTCTGCATCAACCACCAACTGACCTGATTTGTCCTGCAGGGGTCCTATGCTAATCTGCGCCTTCTTTTTGCTCACTATGTATCTGTAGAAGGACTTTTTATTGTCCTTGATTGTTGTAGCCAGTCTAAGCTCCAGTCCTGCCTTGGCCTGCCTAACTGACTCCCTGCAATAGCGTGCCAGAGTGGTGTATGCCTCCTTGTTAGGTGCCACCTGCTTCCACTGCCTATATATCTCTTTCTTTGCCCCCAGTCTTTCCTGAAGCTCCCTGTTCAGCCAAGGGGGCTTTTTCATCCCCCTACCCCCTTTCCTGCATAAGGGGATAGACTCCTTTTGTGCTACAAGGATCACTCCCTTGAGAAACTTCCAACCCTCTTGGACCCCCATTAGCTCAATGCTCTTGAGTTTGGCCACCTCACTAACTAGGTTCCTAAGTTTAGTAAAGTTGGCCCTTCTGAAGTCTAAAACTCTAGCATCGCTGGATATTTTTGTCACCCTTCGCTGGATAGTGAACTCTATCAAGTGGTGGTCACTATCACCCAGGTTACTGTGTACCTGCAGGTTCCCCACGAGATCATCCCCTGTTGCTAGGACCAGGTTTAGCAGGGCACTACCCCTGGTGGGACTGGACACCACCTGGGTAAGGTGGAGGTCCTGCACACAGTGTAAGAACCTCCTTGAGCGGCTTGTTTTGGCCGCCTGTTCCTCACAGCTGATATCTGGGTAATTTAGGTCCCCCATGACCACTGCCTACCTCGCCTGTATGGCATCTGAAAGCTGCTTGGAGAATACCTTGTCAAGCTCATCATCCTGGTGAGGAGGTCTGTAATAGACCCCCACTACCAAGTCCTTCTCCCCTGGCCCCCCCTGTATCCTGACCCACAATGTTTCGGTATTCCCCTCCTCCACTCCTGCCTTGATGACAGAAGATGTGTACTGCTCCTTAACATAGAGAGCTACACCCCTGCCTTTTCTCCCCACTCTGTCTCATCTATATAACCTGTACCTCTCAATGTCTATTGCCTAGTTTTGCGCAGAATCATACCATGTTTCAGTTAAGCCGACTAGGTCATACTGCGTGCTAGCAAGCAGGAGTGTGAGTTCCTCCTGCTTGTTCCCCAAATTTGTGCTGCTATTTGTGGAGACAGGGGATACTGATTTAGATTTGATTTAATTCAGGTTGCCCCTAGGCTGAGTTACTGGATATATCAGACACACCACCACACTCAACTATATGAATATAGCCAGTATTTTTCCAGCCAAAATGATTTGGCAAATTCAGGTAAAATTGAAAATTCAGTTATAATTAAAGTATATGGATAGTTTAGTTATGATCAAAACTTTATATATTCACTGTTTGCTGAAAAAATATCATCAAGCTTTACTCTTGACCTGCCCAGCAGAATCTTAAACAAGCCTGTTATGGGGGAGAAGGGGGAAAAAAATCTCCACCCTCAGTCTGCCTCAGGTTCATCGGTAGAAAGGGAGAAATAACTTCCAGGAGCTAAAAAAGGCAACCAGCACAATGACAACAGCAGTCTATAAAAAGCAGTCTATTCTGAACCCAGGGATAGCAACTAATCGATGGCAAAGGGCTCTACTGTTCTATTACTAATCTATGACAAAGAGCTCCTGTAGCAGGACAGAGCATGCATGTCTTTTTCATTCATGGTGTATGTTGATCAATGTGTTCCCTGAGCTGCTTTGGTAAACTTTCTTTCTTTCCCCCACAAAGATGATGCCACTCACAATCGAAAGGAAGGAAGAATCCTCAAAGGGGTTATGACTTTCTTTACCTGTGATTTCTCCAGCATCCAGACTCTGGTGTGAAAAACATAGATACAAGACAGGGGTCTCTTCCTTAACTGCAGCCTCACATGAATGATATCATTTTTATTATGTAACAACCTATGATTAGCAGTGATTTCATATACATATCAACATGCCACACATTCTTCACTTTTGAGATGTGAATGTGATTATTACAAAAAGTTTTGGAAAAGCTCTTCCAAAATGTTAACATAACCATTTGTAAGTAGCTTGTTTTGTGTTGCTGATCAGTTATAAAGTTATGAATATGCTACACTCACCTTCATTGACTTCGTCGCTCTCCTTATCTATCTGAGCTTTAAGGACGTATCTTTTAATGAGACGCTTCATTATTTTCTAGAGAATGGAAATAGAAGAGAGTCAGAATTTTCAAAACTGGACTTGCTTGTATTGATTTTGAAATCTGAAGGCATATACTCAGTTAATTTTTACTCCCCCAAAGTCTAGTCATGCAGTCAACTAGTTCCTCCAGTTCATAGTTAAAGGCCTATTACTTATAAGAAAAAGGTGACAGCAGTAGTGTAATGAAGGGAGGGTGACCAGAATACCACCCCTGGGAAGCCAACAACACTGCTCCATGCTCCACTGCTTCCTGAGTGCTCAGGCATCCTGTTACACCTCTGCATGATAGTTGCAAACAAGGCTAATGGCATTTTGGGTTGCATTAGTAGGAGTGTTGCCAGCAGATTGAGGGAAGTGATTCTTCCCCTCTAATAAGCATTGGTGAGGCCACAACTGGAATTGAATCTCCATCCTTGGAGATTTTTATGATGAAGCTAGACAAAGCCTTGGCTGGGATAATATAGTTGCAGATGGTCCTGTTTTAAGCAGGGGATTAGACTAGATGACCTCCTGAGGTCCCTTCTAACCCTAATTTTCCACGAGTCTATGAGAACAGACTAGTTGCTAGTGCACTTGCTCAATAGATGGAACACCTAGGTTCTAGGTCCTCCATGGTTTGATGGGTTCAAAGCCATGTCTACCACTTACTAGGAAAGATCCCTGACTACCAGTCTCGGATATATTTTGTATGTGAGTCATGATAGGAGATGGATGTTGTCCTCCATCCTTCCTGATAAAGTCAGGCTAGTGTGTTGCTAAGAATGCATGAGTTACAGGGACTGAAGAAGAGTAAGCAAAAATTAGCTCAACTTTGTAGTCTAGTAGTTAGGGAACCACAGTGGGGAAATTCTATGTTTTGCTTGCTGTGCTCCATGGGATTTATGTCTTTTATGCAAATATAGAAATACTTCTGAGAGCATTACTCTCCCAAACATGTCATAATTAGGTGTCTACCCTTAGAAGAGCATCTAGTGCTCTAAATCCCAATTGAATGGAGGCACCTAATGTACAGCCTTGAATGAGAGAGATGGGAATTCAGACATACCTGTATGTTTAGTGTTTCCTATTGACTAGCTCTAAGTGTCTCCCTTTCAGTAGCTGACTGTTTTCAGTCACATTTCAGAACTGCCTAATTTTTAGGCATTACAACATCTAGGTTGGAGGTACCTACCTATAGTGCTTCTCTGGATCTTGCTTTCTATGATCAGTGAAAGTTACTAAATAACTGTGCACACAACTTATTATCTAACTTTACACTACAGAAAAGTTTCTATGCTTCCACAACTGAAGACCTAGAGAATTCCTTAATGCATTTGGGTCCAGATACTCAAAGGCCACGAGCTCCTTTCATACATTTCATTAATGTAATTCATGTAACCCCTGCTTTCTCTCGCAGATAGACCATGTTTTCAGGCTCTGCTGTGCGCCTCCACTCACAGATGTGGATGTTAACTCAAGCAACAGAAGCTCCTGCAGAGATGGTGTTCCTACCCCTTACACGAGTGGATCTAGTATGCCGTTACTAATTGTGTTGTCAGTGTGGATAACACAATTTATTTTAAGGGTCTGGTACAATTCCAAAAGCAATGCCACAATGCCTACTGTTTACAGAATGATTTTCTTATCTTAATCTTCCATAACTTGATTGGTCATGAAAAAGCCAGGGAGTTTTAGATTATACTGTGTTAATTAGATGCTGCATATAATAAAAGACTGCACAAAGCTAGACTGCTCCAGGGGGAGCACTTGGTGTCACACTGTCTCATGGAGAAGAGATGCTGAATATTTGATCTCCATGCTTGCTCTGGTGGGATATGGCTGCTGGAGGCTGATGTTGGATGCATATCTTTTTGTGGGATGTGGATTTTCCTTCTCACTTTGCCAGACAATTCTTGAATGTCCTTTACCAATCTCACTTAATGGTGCTATAGGAAGGAAGCACGGTGTGGAGAGATTTTACAAACAAAACTTTTCAAACACCTCTGAAGCATTTCAGAAGTTCTTTTACAAAGCTGTAAGTGACTCAGTCACCGAATTTAATTTAGACTTTATGTCAGTTTTTTGTAAGAGCCTTGTTGCACATTAATTTTAGGCAGTTCCTAGAGCTCTGAACTCCTATGACAACACATTAACATCTGAAACTAGTTTTAAGCATACTTTAGGCAGCTTAAAGTTACACCACTGCAGGGAAGGTTTATCTCTGGGCCTTGTTACACAGTAATTTTGAATGGTTCCTGCAGCTCTTAGCCCCCAGATTGTCTGTGCATTAAATACCTGAAACTGGTTTTAAGAACACATATGCAGCTTAATGTGATACCACACTAGGACAGGATTATCTCTGATCAGTGCTTCCCAGTTTGTGATACACTAAGGTGCAACTATGATAGGCTACACCCTAGTGTAAACACTCCAGCTGACCCCTTCCAACATTGGGCCCACTGCACCCCCCCCAGCCCCCCCAGATCTCTGCTCATTGCCTGATTACTTGTGGCTTTCTGCACCATCTGTCCAAGGAAGCAGGCAGGGAAGGGTTAAATTACCTGCCCAGCTACTGCTGGGCAGGCCATTTAACTCTTCCTTGCCTGCTCCCTTGGGACAGACAGCACAGGCAGCTTGTCCCAGCTAGACCATGTATTCAGTAAGTACATGGTAAATAATGCTCCAGGGGTAAGGGTGGCAAGGGGGAGGCCTGGGGGCAGGGGGTGGGGAGGAACCATGGGAGCGCCAGGGAGAAGGGGTGAAGCCCAGAATGGGAGGCAGGAGGTTCTTAACTTTCAGTCTCCCAGGCTACCGCTGGCCTTCAGTGACTGCTGCAAGCTCAAGGTAGCACTAACACCCATTGATTCACATTACCCAGATCCTGTTCCATTAATGTGTGGCCACTCCCCACAGATAAGCTGCCCAAGTTGCAGTCCTCCAGCATGACAGGATGCAGTGTCCCCTACCTCACCATTATGTTCTGTGTAGACACACTTTCCGCCCCTTAAACTCTATTGCCTAGGGTGCAATTCTGAGACCAAGTCAACTCTCCCCTCCCACCCCTGGGGATCTGACCTTCCCACTCCCATGGGTGCAACCCTGTGCAAACAGCCTGCAGAGCACATGCCAGCAAGCCAGGTCACAACATGGATGGGTCTGGGTGCGGGGTCTAGGGTGGCTCCAAACTCAAGCTAGCACTAATACTGATCAATATTTGAGTAATTCAAAGTGCAAAGTGTAACAAGACACTAAAACTTCACTAATGCCTAGCATTTAGAGAGCAAAGAAGGAGCCACATTCTCCCAGTCACTAAAATTATTCTGACTGTCCATATCAGTAGACTTATTCTGGATTTATATTGCACAACTTAGAGAAAAAAACTTGCCTTTGCCTTTGTATTATTAATCTAGTTACTCCCACTTCTTTTTGAAACAAACACATACACACACACCCTTTTTTAACTACATTTTACCTGGTATTGTCTTGGAGGATTGTTCAAGCTATTTAAATGGAGATCATCTGAGCTTTTTATACTAGATTGCTTACTCTGGCCAAGCTGAAATTAAAAAAAACAAAGCATCAAAATTCATAATAAATGTAAGAATTATTTGGTTATGCTTTTTCATTATTTTTTTTCAGTAAAACATTAACTGTCAGACTTAATTTTAGCAAACAGTGCTAACTTTAGTGGTGAAATCCTCCCACTTCATTGAAGTCAACAGCACAATTCCAATTGTAGATTTTATTGAGTTAATTAATATGAATCCATTCAGACTCCTATTCAGGAAAATGGCTCTATTTAAAAAAAAAATAACTGAAAAAGGGCTACAAGTACAATCAAAATCAAAATCATATGTTGTGCTTAACTTGTCCTGAAACAAGGCCCAAAATATGTGTACCAACTAAACTATCAAAGCCCCCCAAAATCTCCAAATCTAAACAAAAGGAACAGAAAGCAGAGCTGCAAAATAGAATAGATCCTCCTGAGTTCTAGGAAATATTATACTCCTGTATGTTGGGTCAGTAATAGCATTCCAGAGCCTAATTCTCTTAGAGCAGTTTTAAATGCTTGTTTAACTCTTTTGACTTCAGATCTTATGCAGCACTATCTTGTATTTTATAGATACTTTGAACAAAGTGCAAAATGGAAAGAACTCAGTGTCTTCATAAGTAATTTTCATAGTTTATATTAAAGACTCCATTCTTCCCTCACTTTAATGAACATCTGAATGTAAAACAATTATGCAATGGGAGTAGGTAATCCAAAGAAGTTTCTATTTAAGATTTCTAAAGAATATTTTTACTGTTAGATAATGAACTGGAAGGCCATTATTTCAAAACAGATACTAATTACTAATGGATATTTTAGGATTTAAATTACTAAGTTAAATTACAATTTTTTCTTTGAGAAGGACCAAAGTCACTACCTTCTGATGAAATGAAAAATGTGGTTCCATGGCTGAACAAACAGATTGTTATGTATGTGAATTAGAGGTATCAAAAGAATATGAACTGTGTATAACTACTGACTGAAATGGAACCAGGTCTATGAGAAGTAAGGCAAGATATAAGGGCTGTGAAATTAAGATCAGATTGGCTTAGATGAGGAGTTATAGAGGTTGTCATTTAAAAAAAATCAATTTCTTACAGTTTCACCTGATATAATAAAATATTTGCCTCTTCCAAATACACAGACGTATAAATGCAGAGTCTTAGGGCATGTGTAGATGAAACAGCGATTTACTTCACCTGAAATTGAAGTGGTGGGTTTTTAAAAACAATGCTTCCATTTAGAACAAAGTAAACCCCCGTGTCATGTATATCCATGTCTTCCCTGCCTCTCTGGTGGCGGGGAGGGGACAGCGAGTTGCTGGTAAGTAGAACAGTCCCTGGGCTGTGTGTGGCGGGACTGGTGCTTCCCTCTGCGGCAGTGGCAGTCCCCTCCACCCCCCTCACCCCGGCAGCACCTGCCTGGATGCACCAGGCTCTGGTGGTCCTGGGGGGCACTGCAGCCGCGGAGAGAAGGCCCAGGTCCCCGTGAAGCTCACACAGGCAGGCAGGCTCCACAGAAAAAAAAAGAAAAGATCAGACTCGCCACTTTTTAATTTTTTTCTTCAGTGGAGCCTGCTTTCCCAGGCTGCTGCCAGGCTGCATGTACAGCCGCTGAGCCACACGGAGCCCGGTGCTTTGCTCTGCAGCTGTAGAGCAGTAAACTAAAACTCTTTGGAAGTGTTTTAGTTTGCTGTGCCCCAAAGTCATTTAAGGCACATTACGCTGCTGAATGTGCTACAGTGGCTGGAATTAATGCACAATACACCGCCAACATGTGCAAACACCAACACCATTAAGGTGGTACAAAAGCATTTAACCCACTTAAATGCCAGTATGTGGTCAATTGTGGGTATGTGTTATATTTTTGGTAGGATCTTGATAACAGTCAGCTTTGTGTTTACTGAGTTGAGTGCTTGGCTATAGAGAAGCTGGAAAGCCTAGAAAACTGGCAGATAGTGCACTTAGTTATGCTGGGCACTAGCCCGTATGTGAATTGAAAAAGAAACATAAAGGAATAATGTGCAATAAATTTGACTCCCCTCAAGATACTGTAACCACTAGGCTCCCCAGGCACACTTCCTTTGCCTCTTGTATCTGTCTCCATGATCCCTGAGGGATGCTTACATTGGCTAAGTACAGACAGTCAAAAAACCCGAGGTTGAATCAATTCAGTCTTTACAGGTCAGTCTAAACTGCAGAGATTGAACCGGCAAGCAAGTGAATAGCCATTTACTTCTGACTCAGGAAATGAAGGTACATGCCTTCAGTGGCTCAAGCCAGAAGCTGGGACATGCAAGAACACCTGTACCAGCCTGCCAGCTCCAAGGCTTTTCCCTCTTCCCTGCTTCAGTGGATGGGGCATGGCTAAGCCCCAGACCAGAGCTAGCTGGAGGGTCTGCCTGGGAGAGAGGAGCAGGTACTGCCTACCAGGCTGAGGAGGGGGTGGATGGGGAAAAAGGTAGTGGCATTGATTTAATAAAAGCTTGAACAAGAATAGTCCTTTCTCTGAAGTGAGCATGTATTGAACAGAAGGGAACAACCCTGTGGAGTCCTGCTGGCTGTGATCATGGACTACAAATCCCAGAGGCACCTGGAAGCAGGAAGAGGAAGTGATGAGCAACCCTGCAGAGTCCTGCTCCTGTGGGTCTGGACTGCAAATCCCAGAGACCTCAGGGACAATAGGAAGAGGAAGTAAACACAGTCTATGCTGGGATGCTAGAGGACTTTGATTTAACTTCTTGGGAGTCCAAGAAGAGTGGTCGTTCCTTAAAGAGATGATCCTCCAAGCTCAAAGGGTGGCAATCCCAACAAAGGTTAAAGGGAGCAGGAGTGTTCAAAAGCCCCCTTGGCTAACAAAAAGCATCCAGGAATGTCTCAAGGCTAAAAAGGAGGTGTACACCCAATGGAAGGGAAGGGTCATCACCAGGAAGGACTATACATACCCTACAGGTATTGTAGGGGGGCTGTTAGGAACAGTAAGGCAAAGATGGAACTGGGACTAGCAACCCAGATCAAAGACAATAAGAAATCTTTTTTTTAAATACATGGGGGTAAAAAGAAGGTTCTGGGTAACGTAGGGCCTCTGCAGGACACGATAGGAAGTCTGGTGGTTGCACCAGACATCATAGCTAACTTATTTAACATCTTCTTTGCCTTCATTTTTCTGAGCAGGGCCCAGGTCATCCCCCCCTCCCCCCCCATCATGATCCCTGATGGTCCGAGGGGAGGCGCAGCCAGGCCCAGGGTCAGAGTGGACCTAGTCAGGGACCTCCTGGTGGGACTGGACATATCCAAATCAGCAGGTCCTGACGATCTCCACCCCAGAGAGCTGAGAGAATTAGCAAATCATTGCGGGTCCCCTGGCACTGCTTCACGAGCACTCATGGTGCTCTGGTAAGGTGCCAGTGGACTGGAAGAGGGCCAATGTGGTCCCCATTTTCAAAAAAGGGAGGAAGGAGGACCCAGGAAACTATAGGCCTGTTAGTCTTACCTGGGTCCTGGGGAAGCTCTTTGAGAAAATTATCCAGGAGCACATCTGCGAGGGACCAGCAGGGGAGTGTATGCTTAGGGGCAACCAACATGGGTTCATTAGAGGCAGGTCCTGTCAGACCAACCTGGTGGCCTTCTATGATTAGGTCACAAAATCCTTGGATCCAGGTGTCGCGATGGACGTAGTCTTTCTGGACTTTAGGAAGGCCTTTGACTGTCTATCACCCCATTCTTGTTAAAAAAAATTAGGAGATTGTGGTGTTGATGCCTACACAGTCAGATGGGTCACCAATTGGCTGGAGGGCCGCACCCAGAGAGTGGTGGTCGATGGGTCATTTTCCACCTGGAGGGATGTGGGCAGTGGGGTCCCCCAGGGCTCGGTCCTCGGGCCCGCACTGTTCAACATCTTCATAAGC
>NW_005842595.1:918658-973718 GCF_000455745.1 Alligator sinensis | reverse complement strand
ACCTGGGGAGGAAGAACCAGCAGCACACCTACAGGCTGGGGAACTCCCCTCTCGCCAGCACAGAGGCAGAAAAGGATCTTGGGAGTCATTATTGACTCAAAGATGAACATGGGCTGCCAATGTGGAGATGCAGTCAGAAAGGCTAACTGCACCTTGTCATGCATCCACAGATGCATCACGAGCAGGTCCAAGGAGGTGATCTTCCCCTCTATGTGACCTTGGTCAGGCTGCAGTTGAAGTGCTGTGTCCAGTTCTGGGTGCTGCACTTCAGAAGGGATGTGGACAACATTGAGAGGGTCCAGAGGAGGGCCACTCGCATGATCAGGGGGCAGCAGGGCAGGTCCTATGAGGATAGGATATGGGATCTGAACCTGTTCAGCCTCCACAAGAGAAGGCTGAGAGGGGATCTGGTGGCCGTCTATAAACTGGCCAAGAGAGACCAGCAGGCAATGGGAGAGTCCCTGTTCCCCCAACCACTACTGGGAGTAAAAAGGAACAACAGCCATAAGCTGACAGAGAGCAGATTCAGGCTGGATATCAGGAGGTGCTACTTCACAGTCAGGGTGGCTAGGATCTGGAACCAACTTCCAAGGGAAGTGGTCCTGGCTCCTACCCTGGGGGTCTTTAAGAGGAGGCTAGACAGACACCTTGCCAGGGTCGTTTGACCCCAGCATTCTTTCCAGCCTGTGGCAGGGGGCTGGACTTGATGATCTGCTCAGGTCCCTTCTGACCCTACTAACTATGAAACTATGAAACTTGAACCAGGAAGGGTTCTGGGACAGAAGTTTCATAAACCAGTTTGGCCCAAATCACTTAAGTCTGATACAGTGGATTCCACTTTATAGAATTGCTAGTTAATAGAATCAGCCTCTTATTTGAATCAATATGGGAAAACCAAAACCATTTGTATATTATTACATGTAAAAATCACTCATATTAGAATTACAATTTTTGGTTTTTGGAATCATTTTACTGGAGAAGGCCAGGGATTTTGCAGTTTTGTGAGGAGCCCTCTGCAGAGTGGCAAAATTCCAGCCTGCAGGGGGCTGGGAGGGAGCGGGAGGAGGATGGTCAGTTAAGGGGCACCATGTGCATATACTGTACATGCACATGGACAACCAGTTTGGCCCAAATCACTTAAGTCTGATACAGTGGATTCCACTTTATAGAATTGCTAGTTAATAGAATCAGCCTCTTATTTGAATCAATATGGGAAAACCAAAACCATTTGTATATTATTACATGTAAAAATCACTCATATTAGAATTACAATTTTTGGTTTTTGGAATCATTTTACTGGAGAAGGCCAGGGATTTTACAGTTTTGTGAGGAGCCCTCTGCAGAGTGGCAAAATTCCAGCCTGCAGGGGGCTGGGAGGGAGCGGGAGGAGGATGGTCAGTTAAGGGGCACCATGTGCATATACTGTACATGCACATGGACCCAGACAGCCTGGAGAGCAGCTCCTGCAGGTAAGTGTGTGTGTGGGGGGGAATTGAGCCCCTGTAGGGAGGGAGGGAATTGGACAGGGCTGGGGCCCCAGTGGGGAGTGGGATAAGGCCATGGGCAGCTCGTCCGGAAGGTGGGGGACAGGGCCTGGGCTCCCTCGCAATGTGCCCCCTGCATACACAGTGGCTATGAGGGGTGCAACCCCATGCTGCTGCCATTACTGCCTGTGCCTGCCTCACCCCCACCCTGTGCACAGATCTGGGGGGCGTGGGTCCCCCTCTGCCCCTCCGGGAGTGCACACCACATCAGGGAACTGGTCCTACCCCCTGCACCTGAGCCCACAGTGGGCAGCAGCAGGTAGGGAGCCGGGTTCTGCTCTACTGCAGCAGCCGCTGCCCCTTGCCAGGGGGAGGGGGCTGTGGACCCAGGTCCCTAGGCCTGTAGCCTTGGCAGTTGGGGGCCAACTCTGGCAGGGCCAGGGGCTGTGGGTGGGGGGAGAGGGGTACTAGCAGGGCTGGGGGAAGCGGAGAGTGAGAGGTACAAGCAGGGCCAGGGGGCTGTGGAGGAAGCATGAGTATCTGTGTTCTTAAAAAAAATGGGACTCCTTTTAATGGAATCAGCCAGTTAATAGAATCAAATCACCATTTCCCAAAGTCATTCCTATAAGAGGAGTCCACTGTACTATATTCAACTAGGTTTGTCTTAAATCAGTTTCAGCCATTTTGAAACTGGTTTACGTGCAATGAGCTTCTGTTCTGTTACAGGTTTAAACCAGTTTCTGAAGACTTAAACCAGTTTATGTGTAACTTCTGTCCCTAGCCATTGTGATCATTGCACATCTCAGGTGAGACATGGCTTGGATGTTTCCCAAGCACACCCATCCCATCTATTCCCACATACATGCTCCAAACCTAGAAATACACCCTTGAGGCCACTCAGGGAGCATGCTCAGTGGCCATTCTTAAGCATGCCAGAAGCAGCGGTTTGGACAGCAGCTTCAGAGGAACACCACCAACTGGGTGCAAGAGCATATTTCTGGAGAATGCTAGTGGGAATGGATGAGCAAGGCTTGCTGTGAAACATCCTAACTAAGGCAAACTGCCAAGCTGGCACAAAGGGAAGGTTGCATTTTCAACTCCCAGTGGTTAGGGAAACAAGAGGTGTGGATTCAAATCCTTTTGTGGTCTAATGGTTTGGGTCCCTCTGGGGGTTTAGGCATCTCCCCACCACCAAACTGGATTGTAGTTGGCAGCTTAGACAGGACTTAGGCACCTAGGTGATCATACTGTATGGCATCTGTGTATACCTAGAAGCCCAAGTTTAGGTAGCAAGATAACTTGCAATCTGAAGTGGAGGCACTACCAAAGCTTAGAAGCTGCCTCCGTTTTGTGGCTTGTGGAGCTGAGACAAGTTGGATTAATCAGTGAAACATAGGCACATTAATTCATTAAGTCTCATTTAGATATGTCAAACCAAATTAGACCTGACCCATGTCCTTAAAAATGTCAAAGCTAGTACATCTCAGATCTCATCCATTCACATAAAAGGTTTCATTCCTAGAATGAAGGAGAAAAACAAACTTTGCAATTTGTTCATGAGTTTTCAATGAGCTATTCATTGAACCCAACTGATTAAATGAACTGAAATGGAGAAAATATTCTCTCTGCATCTGCAGAAAAGACTACAATCAATCAAAAGCTGGTTTAGCATGTCATCCAACTCTGCTTCTAAGTGTTTAGCTAATGACTTCCACCAGTACAGCACTCAGGCTTTCTTTAAAACTGCAGCAACAAAAATGTACAGTGCTTATTAGTAATATTTTTATTAAATTTAAACATTTTTAGTAGATTATAACAAATGTAGGCCTTCATATAGGTTGTCAATTTCAATTTTATTTTGATGGGATTATTTTTTTAAAGAAAACTGTATTTGATTTAAATAAAAAGATCATATAAAGAGGCATGTAATAAAAAATATGTTTAATCCAATCTGCTTCCATGTATCTTTAGTGAAATTTGCATAATGCCCAATTATGAGTGGTGGAAACGAATGGCATTTCTTACTACCTTTTCTCTTATTGGCATTTTGAGTATTTGCAAACAAAGGTAAATGTGTTGCAATATAATCACAACGAACTTTTTAGCAAAAGTAGGAAGGTAAACCAACTAATAAAAAACATGTTATTTTGTTAAATCCAACCTATCTATAAGAAAGATGGAAAAGGGGTATATACAATGTATAACCACATGGTGGCACTGAATGCCAAAATTTCATTTCTATTTCAGTCATAAAATTTCAGACATTCTCTCACTAAGCTTTTTGCTTTTGGCATTTCCCTTCCTGAAAATGCCTCAGAAAGTAAACTAAATTTGCCAGAGAAAGGAAAAACCTAATCCTAAACCTAGGATTCTATCACCAGCGCATTTTCAGTCAGTACATAAGAATTTGGGGAAAACAATAGATTCCCAACACCCAAGTATCTGACAGTAATTCCCATGTTTAAGTTCAGCAATGCACTTAGACACACAGTACTGTTACACACAAACTTACATATTTTGCCAAAAAATTATAAACCATACAGTACTGCATAATTAAGCCATACTATGTCTCACTTATCTGAGTGAAAATGCACCTGTACAAGCAACAAGGTGAATGCTGGATGTTAAAAGAAGTCTAGTGTCTTAAAGCTCTGATTCTGGAAAGTATTTCTTTATGCTACCTCTCATTATCATGTGTTATTGTTTTGCATCTTTTAAAAATTAATCCTGGCTTTTTAAAGTAATAGGCCAGGTCTACTATGCTCGTCGTTAATATCTTACAGCCAAATTTTCAAAAGTGGCTGCTGATTGTTCCTGTCTTAGTTTCTTGCTGTTCAATCTGACCAGTTGAATGTGATTTTTAGAACTGGTGAGACTTCAACATTCCTATGGACTTCAGCTTGAGTTGTGGGGTGTCCAGAAAATCTGAAAATAAACCCCAAGTTTACTAGCTTGGGCACTCAAAATTCAGAGGGCATTTTTGAAAATGTTGGCCGTAGCGCATAATATTGGTGGAGTAAAAATGATGCATGATGATATTTTACATTGTTTGAATTTAGAAAAAAAATTCTGATATTATATAAATGTATCTTATTTATTTTCTGATTTAAAATAGCCACCCGGTGCTTTGTATTTCTTTTTAGAAGGCCCATATTCGAGACCAACAGCTTGCTGACACTCCCATCTCAATTTTTAGTTCAAGAAAATGAATGTTTCATGGTCCCTGACCTGAGTTTGTCAAGGACTCGAGCTCTAAATTTCTTCTATTTGCTTCTCTCTTTTTCAGTTGTTTATTCATTAAGCCTGTGTAAAACACCACTCCAGGTTGGAATGGCAGCCCCACAGGAGGCTGTAGAGAATGAAACAATAGCCCAAAATAGAACAAGTCCCAAGCCTTTTTGTTTAACATGAGTGTGGAAACTGGTTTATGGTGTGATAACTTTTGGGTGGCACTTGAGGCATTTTCAGGCAAATGTTTGGAATGTCTGACTTGGTTTCCTGCCTCTGGGAAACTAAACAAGTTCACCACTAGTCACAGACTTTCTTCTTTTTCTACAGCTTTTCTCTGTTTTACTGTTACTGATGTGACTTTCTGTGCTCAGCACATTAGATCTATTTGTGGAATAACACATTACCTTGCATCTGATCCTGCACAGCCATATACAGTCCAGTTGGTCAACTAGGATTACTCACATGAGTATAGACAGATCAACTAAGTAAAGGATTGCAAGGTGAACCCCTTTATAATGGCAATTAACAGGGACTCTGACTGAGAATGACATGCTGAGGAGGACATTAAAATAGTGAAATGCATAGCAACTCTAAATGGGAGATGGGATTAATTTTTATAGAGAGTAAAAAGAAAAAAACCCCAACCTTTGGGGAAAAAAATGGGGGAAGATACTGTTCTTGTTTATTAGGCTTTTTTATTTAGGATTCAGGCAGGCTGGATTCTAAAGTGTATAGATCTCCAAAATCAAAACTATAACCAATTTCAGACTCAGTGGAGAAAAACATAAGTAGCCAGCAAATGGGAGCTCAGAAGGCTTTATGCCTTTTCAGTACAAGAAATGCATTTTATTTAGATTCAAAGTTTTATAGTTGTTTTGGCTGCAGAGGAAATCTTTATTTAGCATTTGATCATCTATAATCATTCTCCAGCTTATGGAAAATTAAATTTGACAAGTATTTAAATACTAATTCAGGGGTGGAAAAACCCCTGAGAGACAGGCCTTATATCCCCATAGCTGATGCTTTTCTCAGCTATCCATAAATCTTAACAAAAGCTAAGCTGTCCTTCTGGGCTTTGTCTATGATAAATTGAGGAAATAATGGTGGTTTGCACCTTTCTAAAAACAACTAGGTTTGAACATAGTTAAGGGTAATGGTGAAAACTCAGTTTGGGGCCTATACAGAATAAATATGGAAGTTTTCAAGAGTACTGTAGTAAATACGGGGTAAATACAGAGCACCTGTCTCATTGAAATCCATCCAAAAAATTCAAAGCCTTGGCTTTATTGTCTCTCAGCCCATTTTGAGTGTATTTACATCTTCTGCCTTTCAGTTTGACACCCTTCTCACCCAAGAAAGCTGTAAAATCAATTTGCATCTTGGCAATTTGCAACTTGTGGAAACTTTGGAAAAAGCAAGGTCATTAGAAACAAAAGCAAACTGCAGTGGCACTGATCATGGGTATGAAATATTTTCATTTCCCAAGTAAAATAAGGTGAACTTTGTATAAGGATAGTATAATTGCTAGATTTTCAGAATACACAGCTAAAAATCAGTTAAGAGGGAAACCACAAAACATTGATTTTCTTCATATTATTTGCAACATCCAAGTTAGATTTATAATCTGCTGTGTAATTGGTCAGAGGCAGGTTACAATGCAACTTAATAATGCTGCTCATATAGTTCTTTTCTTTTCTCCTAGGATTACAACCAGATTTTCCTTGTTAATCTCTAATAGAAAATCTTATCTTTTAATATGAGTAAGAAGACAAAAAGAACAGGGACACAGAAAACACTTGGAGGGAAGAGGAGAGATCATTGTCATGTAATGGTGCATGGAACTAGTAAAGAAAAATCTCAAAGGGAGTGACAAGAACAAAGCTCTAACTGCCATCGCAGAGGACTATGCTGTACTACTCTCTTCTCTTCAGTAATTCTGCCATCTCTGGTGTGCTCAGAACTGTGCACGCTTAAAAATTCTTTTTTACTTCGGTGGTACAGGTATTGATTAGGTGGCCTAATTTTGAGGGAGGCTGAGAACATACAATTTCAAGTCAAGTCAACATAAGCAACAACAGGATAAAATTATTTACACTTAAAAGTAATATATAATGTATATTTAAAATTACCGTATTCATTTCTGCATCTTCCTGAAAACCTTTCTGATGGCATAGGAACAGTTTTGAGATCCATTTTTTAATTTTGAGTAAGAGATAAAGCAAAGATTTTGGACTTGGCACAAGGTTGAAGGGTACTGGAAGAGTTCTCCCCTCTTCAAAGTAAGAAAACCAAAGTTTAGCCCTAGCAAACTTCCATTCCACATCAGCATCATCCTGCAAGACAGAAATATTACTCTCAAAACACTGTTAACAACATCTTGATTATTATAATTATTTTAGCCAATGTCAGGTATACTTTCATGACACTGACTGAAATGAAGCACAAGCAGATTAATTATTGGCTATGAAAAAATGAACAATAATGAACAAGTCCTTTATTAATCTGATTATTAAAGTAACAGGATGAGATGGTATATTTCATCTGGCCATTGGCTACCTCAGAGAGAGGCAATAGTTTGTAAAGCAGCATCTTAAAGGAAGTCCTATAACTTGGAATCAAACTGATTTAGCATAGAACCTGCTTAATTCTAAGCTCAGCGTGATGTTAAATACATACCTAACTGCTTGTTTGACATGGACTTGGGCACATTTTTGCAACTGGTTATGTACTTAAGTGTTTTGCTCAATCAAGAACTAAAAATATGAAGTTGAGAATAATTACAAAATGACAAGAGGGTGCATTAAAAGCTCCACATATCTCTTCTGTGACAACTGATCTCTCCAATTACCCTTGTTGTGAAGGATATATAGCATTAATAGGATGCTGTGCAGGATATATTATTGATGCCAAAATGAACATGGGCCGACAGTGTGGGGACATGGTCAGGAAGTCCAACCGCACCTTGTCATGCATCCATAGATGCATCTCGAGCAGGTCTAAGAAGGTGATCCTCCCCCTCTATGTGGCACTGGTCAGGCCGCAGTTGGAGTACTGCATCCAGTTCTGGGTGCCACACTTCAGGAGGGATGTGGACAACTTGGAGCAGGTCCAGAGGAGGGCCACTCGCATGATCAGGGGGCAGCAGGGCAGGCCCTACGAGGAGAGGCTGAGGGACCTGAACCTGTTCAGCCTTCACAAGAGAAGGCTGAGGGGGGATCTAGTGGCCTGTTACAAACTAGTCAGAGGGGACCAGCAGGCACTGGGGGAGTCTCTGTTCCCCCGAGCACTACCAGGAGTGACTAGAAATAATGGTCACAAGCTGGCAGAGGGTAGATTGAGACTAGACATCAGGAGGCGCTACTTCAGTCAGGGCGGCTAGGATCTGGAACCAACTTCCAAGAGAAGTGGTGCTGGCTCCTACCCTGGGGGTCTTTAAGAGGAGGTTAGATGAACACTGTGCTGGGGGTCGTTTGACCCCAGTACTTTTTCCTGCCATGGCAGGGGGTTGGACTAGATGATCTGCTCAGGTCCCTTCCGACCCTACCAACTATGAAACTATGAATTAGAATGTTAAAAGTTGACGATTAATTGGGTCATTGACAACATGAAACAAAGCAAACAAAACGTTTCCTTTGTCTGCTAATACTATATTACACTGGCTATGTTATTACACAGGACTTCTATTCTTGATGGCCCACATATGTGGTGATGACTTCCCTCACTTTCCAATTTCCTTTCAAATTAATTGGGGCTTTCTGTAGAAAGAACTAAGGCCATTAGGACTTTGTTTAATATGACGACAGTTGGAAAAGTATTATGTTCCTGAATTATACAACCTCATGTGATTTTGGTTTTCTCCTTAGTGTTTTATTGAATGGAGGCATGTGGGTGCGAGGGTGTGATTCTGCTGTAAATTCCATTTCTATCATGAGATATAAAACTGTGGTCTTGATCACTTACGGTAATTAAAGACCACATGGCCCTTACTTCTAAGAAAAAGTACTAATCACATTTTCTGACTAATTTCCAATTGGACACAATATATTTTCTTACTTTCTATCCAACAAACAGCTGTTCATTGGCAGATGCCCCACTTTTCTATTCATTTTTCATTAGAGGTGTCTAGAAGTTTAATTATTCCAGCTACAGTTAGGGAGTAGAATGTCATTAGACCCTCCCAAGTGCTTTTAGTATGGCCCATATAGCAAGTGACACATGTTCTTGACCATGAATTTCCTCAGAAAGCAAACTTTCAATTCACTGTAATTGTATTAAACTTCATAAAACTGATGTACGCATACAAAACTGCCATTCTCCCAAGATTATAAGTTTTTATTATAGTGTGAAAAATACTCATTTTCTTTAATGGTTTCAAGAAATGAAGACAAAGTGGTCAGAAATTTTTAAAAATCATAGTTTGAATATAATGTTTCAGGGACTGTAACAATGCTTGAAATAACAATTTTAATTTCTTTTTAAAGATATCTGTAATGATACTCAATGTAGTCAATAAAACACTAATTACATAATTGTATTTCAAAATATCCAGGATGTCTGAGAAGTTAAGAAATAGATTCCTAAACCAATAGAATATTAGATTACATTAGAATAGACTAGATTAGAATATGTCCTAAGCATGTATGTCTGTATAAAATTTAGGAAAATATATGTTTCCACTTTTCATCACTATGCTGCAGGAGTGGGAATTAGATTGTCTATCTACCTTCTCTCAGTAGCCAGGCAGCAGTTTTCAACACACACCAAAAATAATAGGTGATTGTCATCAAATTGTGGAGCTGGAGACAGACCCGCTTCTGAATCCACTACCTGGAACATTGGGCCAGCAAAGAGATAGTCTAGTTCCCTCTGCTTTCCTTCCAGAAACATCCTATAGGTGAGAGTCATGGAGAAAATATGGCTGCTTTGCAATAACTAGAGATTCTCTTCCTGAAAATGATTAAATCAGCTTCTTGGAAATTTGGGGCCACTGGAGCTACATATAGTAAGTAGACAGACCAAACTCCATGAATGGATCTGACATTAATAAGCAGAAGTCTGAGCACAATGCTCTATGTTGTATAAGTATTAAAAATGGGAGCATCTCTTTTCTTTCCTCTGGTAACTTTGCAAAAGATACAAAATGGGCTAAGGTAGAGTACAATTCAGTTACTTTTCAGGATTTGCTTCTAACCACCATGTGAAACTGATGGTCTGCAAAGCATACAAAGCCACAGTGGGGCTCCAGCTGTTAGCTTTAGCTTTTATTTTAACCTACATGCTGATCGGCTGTGCTTGACCACTGATGTGCTTAAGGTGAATGGAGAAGCCCCCTTCAAAGTAAAAGTTGCAGTAAACAGATTCACAGATCATCCAAATTTGGCAGCCCACTGCAAATTAAGTGTGTTTTGAACCCCTTAGATACAGATGACCCAAGTTCTACTGCATTATAGTTTGTGCACCATTTGCTATGGAATTATCTACAATAGATTTTTATGGACCTAATTACCTTATAGCCTGGTGATCTTTAAAATAACTTACCTACACTCCTGTGGGACATGGAGGTGATAATTTTAAACCTGGAGAACCATGGCATAAAAAAAAAATGGTTCCCACATCCACAAAGGGTCATAGATGTGTTAATGTTGGGTGTCACTATGCCTATCTTTTAGGAGATTGGGTCAAGAATGAATATACAACTCTGATGTAGGTGTCTGAATTCCCTACATTTTGTGAAGAAATTTAAAAGGTATCATTTAAATATATTTAAGATTTTTGGCCATAGGTTTTGGGGAAGCTCTTCCTTGCAGGGGAGGGACAGATTCTTTGACTGTGGAACTTCACTGTTGCATTAAAATTATAGTGTGGGTGAGGGTGAAGATGAGTGTGCTTGCAATCACATTATATATAGCTTGATAGTTTCATAGTGCTTAGGATCAGAAGGGACCTAAACAGATCATCAGGCCTGACCCCCTGCCCCAGGCAGGAACAAGTGTGGGGTCATAACACCCCAGCCAAATATCTGTCCAGCCTCTTGAAGATCGCCAAGATAGGAGAGAGCACCACCTCCCTTGGGAGCCCATTCCAGAGCCTGGCAGCCCTAACTGTAAAGTAATGCCTCCTGATGTCCAGCCTGAACCTTCTCTCTAACAATTTGCCCAGTTATTTGCCCAATTATTCCTAGTAAGCTGTGGTGGTGCCCGGGGGAACAGAGCCTCAACCACTTCACGCTGGTCCCCCCTGGTGAGTTTGTAAATATAATTTTATAACATGTATGACCTTACCAAAAAGAGACATTTATTGAGATGACAGAAAGGAAGGATGGTTCAGGAGGTAAGATGCTGGCCTACGATTTCTCATACTAAATTTCAAGCTTCTGCTGCACCACAGAGGAAGTTACTTAGGGTCATATCCAGAAAAGCAATTAGGTGCCAGTAGAATTTAGGTGCCCGAGTTCAAGTCAGCAAAGAACAAAACCTCCAAAACTCCCTTCTTAGATGCCTAAGCAGCCAAAAATTTTCATCAGTAAAGTTACTTCAGCTACTGTGCATGCCAGGATGTTCTACCACAGCACCCATTTCATACCTGAACTACATACCAGCACATTTAGTCTATGGGAACTGGTTTACATATATATATATCTATATATATAGACATATAGAGATATGTCCTCAAGTCCACAACTATAATATAAGAGGGTGTACACACCCTACATTTTATATGTTTTTATAACTACATACACATAATCACACATACATAAGTATAAATATGTGTTTATAATTATAAACACATTTATATATATAAACATATAAATAAACATATAAAATGTAGGTATTTTTAATTAGTTGAGCACTATATTCATTCTACATTTTTATTAAAGATATGACCCAGTGTTAATGTCTCATATATTAAAAGGGATCCTTTTTACCTTTTGTAAAAACGTGTAATATGTGTAAATAAATAAATATACATACACACACGCACATACCCACACCCCTACATTTTATATGTTGATAGATAGATAAATGGATATAAACATATAAAACGGGGGGGGGGTGCATACACACACACACACAGATATTTACATGTATATATTTATTTATTTATATGACTAAGAAATAGCTTACTTTACTGTTTTCTTAGAAAAGAGGAAAAGGACAGAAAATATATTGATCAATAGTTATATATACTTACAAACAGATAACAATTAAAAACAATTAAAAAAATATTACCTCGATTTCCTGAAAAGAGCTGTTGATCATAGCAATGAGCATGTTCAACAGAACAATGACCATGGTAACATTATAGACTCCATAAAGGACATAACCAATATTCTCTATAAATTTGTGGTTAGAATTGATGATAACTGATTTCACTTCTGAAAGTCCAAATATAGCCCAGAACAATGTCTTAAAACTTTCTTCAACTCTGAAAGAAAAACATGAACGTGAGCATATGCTATTGTAAGAGTTATAACATTTTAATTTAACAAATAACTAATTTTACCCACTGTATCAGGTTCTCCTAAAACCAAACTGAAGAATTGTGAACTCATTAATTTAGAGTACACATCATTTAATAAACACGGTCACTAGAGGCTACTTCATAACAACAGATTTTATATTTTAATACAAGAAATATAAGAAAGGCCAACTAATGTAGTTAATGGTACTAGTAAATCTTTATAAATTCTGATTACTTGCACTAAACTATGACATACGTACACATAGATGTGTAAATAAATAGAAAATTACTAAAAAAGGATGCTTTGAATATTTTAAGGAATAACAAACAAAATATTAAGTCCCAGATATGAATTATTTTACCATCAATATGAACATGATCCTAAAAGGAACTGGAGTCCATGGAAACTAGAATTGCAGAGCACCACAAATGAGGCGTTCAGGAACCTGCAGATTTGGTTTATGGTCCTGATAAAACAACTAAGGATTGCTGACTCTCAGACAGAATGACAGGAATTCAACAGGCCTCTGTGTAAGAGTATCTGTCCACACATTTTGAGCTAGTTCTCAGTCTAGAGGCCAAGGCTCATATGTTACTCCATTTTTAAGACATCTAAGTGACACTTACATTCTAATTAATACTTTTAGGCTTTTACACCATTCAAAATGATCCTATTCCACCCTGTGTATCAACTATAAAACTGCTAACATGCCTAGATTCTTTAGTCAACTACCTGAGGGTCAAAGGAACATAGGAAAATATGGCTGCTAAAGACAGAATCATCCCTGACTAAACCATCCCAGTCAAGTGTCTGTCTAATCTGCTCTTGAAATTTCCCAAGGATGGACAGTCCAAAACTTAAATTTTTCCAAGCTTCTCTTTCTCCAAGTCCAATTATAATTCAATTCTATTCTTGGAAGCACATAAACAACATCTAAATTCCCAGCTTTAGAAAGCTACACGGAAATGTGTTTGACGTTGATGTTGTGCTCCATATGTTTTGTCCCATAGACTGGGCAAACCAATCTAGGTGCTTAGGTAACTGGAGCAGGAAGAGGGAAACTTGACCCACCTTATCCAGAAGAGATGGAAAAGTGCTTTAACCATGAGGCGATGGACAAGACACAGCTAAAGGTGTTTTTTCCAATACTGTATCTATTTGATGTTAAAAAGAGCATTGGGGGCTGAACCCAGGGCTCTCTCCTCACTGGTCTGCAGAGTCAGACTCTCTTGCTTGTTGTTCTTGCAACATAACTCTTTTATTCCTTTCCACCCAGTAGGCTAGTTTCAAGAGGAAGGATGGGCATGTATAGGACATTTTCCTAGGACAGGAGACGGGATTCAAGCCTGCTCTGGGTGACCACTGTCTAGAACCCAGATCTCTCAATTTCTGAGTGAGCACTTTAGGGAATAAGGCAGGCATCTCATTACTGTAATGAATCTTTAATTTACAGTCTGAAGTTAATGCTTCCTATTAAGTATATGTCTTCCTTCTAAATAATTTGGATCCTGACATTAGAGGCATATAATATTGGCCATTGAAGGAACAGGAGAGGTATGATTGTCTTCCTGGGTAAAACAGTATCTCTCACTGAGATCATATGAGGCTCTGTACATTGCCAGAATGGGAGAGTTGTACATGTCCCTTGGCGGAATAGGGTCATTCTCCTGAGTCAAGATGCACACTTTTTGAACTAGTGGTAGCAATGACTTCAACATCTTAGAGGGGGAATAGGATCTTGGCTTAAGTTTGTGTCTTTAGTCAAAACGTTGCTATTTCTACAAAATCTGTTATACACAGATCCAGCTATCTGATATATTTCTACTAACTTCTACCTGCTTGAAGGCATATTTTCTGTTGCTTTGATGAATCCCAGTTCCCAGTGACCCAGATGTAGCAATATTCAAAGACTCAGATTTTGCTTTCGATACATGAATAGCAAAGAAGTATGCTGCTAAGAGAACCTTTTGATTTACAGATGTGAATTCACAAATGTAAATATATTTTCATCATATTCACTCTATGAACTATCTTTTTATTGTGGTTTCTTAGGTGACATGACCTCCAGACCACAAAGCTACCTTTCACTCCAAGAGCAAAATACTTTGTAAAAAGAGTCAAGTCTTAGACTACGAATTACAATTTAATAACTCCCTATAAACAACTGTCCTTCCATATGAAAATCTGTATTTTTTAGGATTTAAAAAGGAGTAATACTTACGTTGTGAATGCTTCATTTTGTTTTGCCCCCCGATAGTAGGAATAGAGATTAAACATTCCTATCATGAAGGCCACAAACACCATGATAAATATCACCATGAACTTGAAGATGTCTTTCACGGTTCTGCCAAGTGATATCTGCAGTGGTCCAAAGCTTTCATTGGCTGGTAGAATGTAGGCTATTCTGGAGAAACTTAAAACTACAGCAATTGCGTACAGGCCTTCAGATATGATTTGAGGATCAGATGGATCCCAATTTATTCTGGCTAGAAATAGAAGATGAGAGTTTCTGGTAATTGTTTTGAAGTATACTTTAGTTTATATAGAGAGAGTTGTCCTTTTTTGTTAAACAAGAAGAGTTGGACAAATCTATAGCCAGTATAAATTGGCATTGAAGTCTATGGATCTATGACAATTTAAACCAGTGACAATGTAAACCAGTTGAGAATCTGTCTCTCTTTCTAATTTTTCTTTTATTATACTTTGCATGACATCTTGTGTTAAGCTATTTAAATAAATATAAGTCAATTTTCAGATTTGATTCCTAAATTAGAATACCAAATTCAGCAGTCATGCACCTCAGGTGCATCTAAGATACCTATTGCCTTCTATAGGAAATTATTCATCCTGATTATTTTCAATAAATATTGAGGATTTTCAGCACCCAATTCCTTTGTAACATGGTTCCAAACAAGTCAACTGGAGTTCCCAGACCACTGTGATTTTTAACAGTTCTCAGAAAGCTTCTTACACACTTGTTGCAATCAAATCAGGCTACAGAAAGAAAGAGAGCTCTCTCAGATCTAACATAGAAATGGGATAGTTACCTAAACTTATAAACTAGGGCTGGACACATTATTTTCTATGAATAGTATTCAGCTAAATCTTTTAATGTTTTTATTTTGATATTTATCAAAAGAAACCCTGAGTTTCTGGGCTAGACTCAGGCTGAGGATCTAAAGTGCCCCAGTGGTGTTCCTCTTTTTACCCAATAGTTTGTAGATTACAGCCCCCTCCTAGTATGTGGGAGACCAGATTTAAATCTCCTGTCTACCTGATTCAGACCAAGTTTTCAAACAGGTCTTTCAGGAGAATTCCCAAACCACTAGGCTCTAAGCTACTCTGTGTCAGTCTCTCTTTCTCATTCCCTCTCCAGATAAGGCTGCTGCACTTTCATAAAACAAATACTATAATATTCACCTGCCAGAATGAGGCAGTTTGAATGATGCTACAGCTTGACAGCAAAAGCATAGACTGAGGAGGATGGACTCCAGTCAATAATCAAAGTACTTTGTATAATAGGACTGTGCAAAACTGCAACAGACGTTTTGCTTCAAAAGTGTTTTGATGCATTTGGAGCTCAAAACACTGAAACTGAAACAAAATGCAAGGCTTCAAAACAAAACAAGAGCACTCAAAATGTTTCAAAAATTTCGAAGAGTTTTGAGTTTAGAAGCTGGGCTTGCAGGGAAATACAAACTAAGGAGAGTAATGGGGAAGAGTGGGGAAGGACTGCTCTAATATTGACTGTGTAGCTGGCCAGTGACTGTGATCCTGCCCTGAGGTCCCTTCCAATCCCAGTGCTCTGGGGGAGGGACACAGAAGGAGCATAAAAGCATCGTTTGAAATGAGCTTTGTCAGCTGTGCCTTTGTCAGCTTACTGAGCTGTGTCCTCCAGCAGCATCAGGAAGGCTCTCACTTTTTACTTGCTAGTCTGTTCCTAGCAAGTGGGTTCCAATGCTTTCCAAAATACCCTTTCCTAATCCATTCCTTTCAATGTATTCCTTCCCCAAAATCCTCTTTTTGTTTTTGTTATTCTCTGCAATTCTTTCTCCACATAAAAGAAATCTGTGTTTTCCCTGACAGTCTGCATTGACTGTCAAGGAAAGCACAATACATATTACAGAACATATATTTTATATTACATAAATACATACATTACATTACATGAACACACACAAATTTTCCAGCACACCAAACATGCAGTGTGCTGGAAAGGCAGGTGGCTGCACCTCTGGCCAGGGTGGAAGAGGGGGCAGAGGGAGATCTCTAAGTCCCCCCCCTCCCCCCCCCCAAAATAAATTAGACACAGCCTCTTTCCAACAACTAGCTGCCATGCTGCTTCTGCTGCTAGTGACACCAAGGAGATGGTAGCAGTGCTGCATCCCCTCCAATAACACCTGCCATAATAACAACAACCCTGAGCACCATCACCATGACAAGCAACACCAGCATTAGTTTCCTCCACCCCAATTTCAATTTCCAGCCTGAGCATTCCAGTGCCAGAAGACATAGGGCTGGAGCTGGAGCTGAGTGCCACGGCATGGGAAAGTCTCAGGAAGGAGGGGGAAACATCTGAGTTTGTGCTCACACCCTCAAATTTCCTCTAGAGCCAGGTCTCCTTCCCTGGAAGGCGCCTTGGAGGAGGTTGAGGTAAAGGTTGTGGAGGCAAGTGGCTCAGCTGTGTCCACTCCTCCTGTTGCTGTGCCTCTGCCTGCTGAAGAGGTGGAAAAGGCAGCATCCACACATGCACCCACACCCCAGAAGCAAGGTGGTAGTGTGGTCTGGGATCATTTTGAGCTCGCAGATGATCCCACATATGCTATCTGCCTGGACTGTTGAGCCAAACCCAGCTGGGGCAAGGGAGTAAAACATATGAGCACCACAGGGATGCTGATGCATCTCCACAGGCACCACCCCCTTGCCTTCGCTTCTCCTCAGCCTGGCACCAGTGGGAGTATGCCCAAAAAGAAGTCCCCCCTCACTTGAAAGCCCCCATCCCCCCGAAGCAAAGCCAGGCCACTGTGGAACAGTGTGAGAAAGGCAGGCACACAGGGGGTGTGTTCCCAAAGCAAGCAAGAACACCCAGAGCATTGGGGAGATGCTTGCTGTGAAAGGCCAGCTCTTCTCCTTTGTTGAGCGGACAGGGTTCAGGTGGCTCATGGCATTCATGGCCCATCATACAAAGTGCCTGCATGCACCACCTTCAGCAGGGAGGCATGCAGGGAGTACTTGAGGGAGAAGCTGTACAAGGC
The DNA here is from genome assembly GCF_000455745.1 of Alligator sinensis. NCBI lineage: Eukaryota > Metazoa > Chordata > Crocodylia > Alligatoridae > Alligator > Alligator sinensis. The sequence continues at coordinate 956,286 of NW_005842595.1, read as the reverse complement.
AGGTCCACAGGTGGCCTTACACTTCACCTCGGACATCTGGAGAAGTCAGGGTGGAGATCATGAATACCTCTACCTCACAGGGCACTGGTGTGACCAGTCAGGCCATCGGTGGGCTCTCCTTCAAGCTGAGGTGATGGATGAATCTCACGTGGCAACAGAGATCATGGGGGCCATGAACTGCATGGTGCAGGGGTGGCTTGTTGGGCAAGGTGATCTCACCCGTGGGTTCATGGTCACTGACAATGGAGTCAATATGGTCAAGACCATCTGTGATGCCAACTTCATTGGCATCTGCTGCGTGGCACACAAGCTGCACCTCATAGTGTGCCTTGGAGGGGGACAGCGCTGCTGGTCAGGTGCCATCACAACCAGCCACCTGATTTTGAAATGCAGGAAGATGGCGGGTTATTTCCACCACAGCATCAAGGGGAGCAAGATGCTGCAGGAAAAACAGGCAGAGATGAGCATCCCACAGCACAAAATCATGCAGGATGTGGAGACTCGGTGGAACTCCACATACCTGACGCTCAAAAGGCTGATCGACCAACAGAAGGCCATCCATGAGATAGCCTTGCATGGGGAGATTGGGAACAAAGCTGAGTGGGATACCATCTCCCAGATCTTGGTGATCCTCCAGCCCTTCCTCAGCTGGGGAAAAACGCTGTCACCAGAGGTGCAGGCACTGGTGAAGCAGCTGAAGGAGGGCATCAAGAAATGACTAGATATGTTGTGGTTCAGTACAGTCCGTGTACTGGTGGCTATGTGCGACCCAAGGGTGAAGGGGAGCATACGCGGCAGCAAAACCCTGGATCACTGGATGGAGGTCTTGGTGAACAGAGTCCAGGGGGCAGAAGGGCACAGGTAGGGAGATGTGGAAGAGGGATATCCATAATCCCGTGCCAGCACATCATCCAATAGCCAGTCTCGTCCTCCACCACAGGTGCTGCCTATGTGGGCCAAGGACATAGCTTCCATGGTGGGGTCCAGGGGCCCCGGGCCCCTCTATCAGGCAGATAGCACTCAGGCCTTGGTGGCTGCCTATCTCACTGAAGATGTACAGCCACTGCTGTGAAGCCGCAGCCAGATGTGGCAGGATCTGACCACAGTTGCCCAGGAACACCTGTCCTGTCCATCAACCAGTGTTCCAAGCAAGTGGATGTTCAGCATTGCTGGGGATGTTGTGACACCCCACCGCACCTCTTTGGATCCCGGTTTGGTAGAGCAGCTGGTGTTCTTTAAAGTGAACCTCCCGCTGCTGGGATTTCCCAAGCTCCACGTGCAGACGGAGTGAGTGACACTCTCCTCATTCCATTCACACCTAGTTCCTTTTGGTTTCTGGTTTCTGAACCATTTAATGCCCTGCTTTCAGAGCTGGAGGTGGCACTCACTGCATCACCAGCCAGCAGGGGAAGAACATGTCCTTGCTGACCTCCTATGCCAGGATGAACTTGGAGGTATGGGATGGGGCTATGGGAAAGGGGGAGACCCCAGGTCCTGGGCATGACCTAAAACTGCACCCTGCCAGGGTTCAGAGGCCTGTTGGGACTGCAGGTGGTGCAGCAACCCCCAGGAAATGCCAGGGCTGAGGACCTGCTTGGTGAAAGGTGGGTAGGAAGTGCCTTATAACCTCCAGCCACTATATGTATGCACAGTCCTGGCTTGGGAAAGCCCAGACCCCTAAGATATTTGAGAGGCCCAAGTCTTGCTGGTTGCAGTGGAGTTGTGAGGCTCCAGGTGAGCTCAGTTAGCTGCCTGGGATGCCATCTGCAAGGCATGGGCCGCAGTAAGGGGGAGGTATGGAGGTGCGGAATCACACACCAGGCAGACAAGGTTCTTTGGGTCAATCCGATATCTCTTAGTAAACCAACTGTATAGCTGGAGAAATATATCTTAGCAAGCTTTCAGGTTGAAAACCCTTCATCAGGCTGAGGAAGTATCTGCAGTTTGTGTGTGTTCTTCCTGGGTGGAAGGAATAGTGAAGAAGCCAGAGGCTGGCATGCAATGCAGGCAATAAAGCTAGTCAGTGAAAACAGAAATGGAGGCATTAGGGGATGAGGGATAGGCTGGGGTTGTGGGGGGAAGGGGGATATTGCAGAACAGGTAAACATGGAGAGGCACCTGGGAAGTCAGATGTATGGCAGGTTGTAGTGTGTCATAATTCCAAAGTCTATACTGAGTTCATGAGTTTCTGTATCCAGGAGGTTGATGAAGTGAAATTCATAGGCTTGTCTGTGAAAAGTGGTTTGTAAATTCCCTTTGGGGATTATGCCTGAGAGTTTAGAGACAGGTAGTTGGGTATTCTTGTCTTTGATAGATTTTCGATGTGCGCTCATTCTGGTGCACAGTTGTTGCTTCTTGTCTCCTAGCAAATGCCCTGATGGAGATATGTATTGTGGAGATATCTCCATACTGGAGATACTGTTGGGAGGTTTTGCATGTCTTGTCATGGCATGGCTTTGATCAATTTGGTGTGGTGATGAGGTTAGGTTAGCAAGGTTCGGTGCTTGTTTGAATTTACAAACCACTTTTCAGAGCCGGGCCTATGAAATTCACTTCATCAGTCTCCTAGGTAATAGGTACAGAAACTCATGGACTCTACATAGACATTGGAATTCTGACACACTACAACCTGCTGGACATCTGACTCCTCAGGTACCTCTTCACTTTTACCTGCACTGCTGTTTCCCCCGTTCCCCTCTCTCACCCCCTGATGCCTCCGTTTCCATTTTCACTGACTGGCTTTCTTGCCTGCCTTGCATGCCAGCCTCTGGCTTCTTTACTATTCCTTCCGTCCAGGAAGAGCACACACACAAACTGCAGGTGCTTCCTCAGCCTGATGAAGGGGTTTCAACCTGAAAACTTGCTAAGATATATCTCTCCAACTATACAGTTGGTCTACTAAAAGATATCAGATTGACCCAAATAACCTTTTCTGCCATAGACCAACATGGCTACAACCTACACCCCTAGCATCTGTACCCGGTCAGCTAACAAGGAGGCAGAGCCCTGGTCACATCTAAGCCCCAGGACTGGGGCTGGCATGGAGAGTTCTCTGGCAGCTGCTGGAGAAGAAGCTCCTGAGGGAAAGGAAAGAAAGGCCCTGTGACAGTGTGGCTGCCTGAGATGCTGTTGGTGTTACTGTGCTGCTTACCTGTTGTTATTTAAAGTGGTGGACAACACTGAGGCTGTAGGGGACCTCATTGGGGCACATTACCATATCATGTAGAGGCCCCAGCACCAGTGAGGTGAGAGAGGCATAGAGAGCCCAGCGACAATAAAGGGTAGAGCGAGACCGAGACCTCATTACAGGGACAATATCGATATACTATCTGCGAGGCATGGGTCATGGGAAGGAATGGTTGGAGCCACACATCTAGCTCATAAGGCTTAGGGTATCCCCTTGAGGCACCTACCTAAAGCGGGTCCCAGCAAGGGGTCCAAGAACCTACAGGGTATAGTGGGGTCCATTAGGACCATGATTGAGCTGAAGCTTGAGTGCAGCCTCCCTATTACCTTTTCAAACAAGACATAGCAGCAGGCAAGAAAAGAAGGTGCCCACAGGGTGGAGTTGGCATGGTCACAGGGCCCTAGGGGTATCACAGCCATCTCTAGAGACTCTACTCTGTGACAAAGTGCAGTTTCCCAGAAACCCCTGCACCTCTCTCTTTGAAAGGTGGCAGAATTCATGGCCTCAGCAGGGGCTACCATGTCTACTTTTTTCATCCCTCTGTGCCTTCACACACACATGCATGTCACAAGTTTTGCTCTGAACAGTTTGAGGGGTGGTTTCCCAGAAACCCCTGAACTTATCTCCTTGATAGTTGGCAGGGTTCATGGCCTCAGAAGGGGCTACATCCCTGCTGTTTTCATCCGAATCAGGCAAGAAATGACAAAGTTATAGGCATTTTCGTGATTCCCCATTATAGCCTATGGGTGAAATGCATCGAAACAGCGTCAAAACAGTGAAACCGTTCTGGGGATATGAAATGGAACAGTGCTTCAAAACAGCAAAATGAAAACAGTCCCTTTGAAATGGCGAATCTGAAATCAAAATGAAATGTTGCCATTTTGCACAGCCCTATTGTATAAAGTAAAACCATTTCAACAGGAGAGATGTAGAGTAACATGCTCTACAATATGTTGCAATCCAGGTAGTGGGAGAATGTAATTTAAATAGGGGCACCTGATCCAAAAAATTATTTGCACAGCCATAGAATAAAGCCATGCCTAATGCTATTGAATAACAGAACTTCAAGATGTCCTTATACACAACAGAAAAAATAACGTTCATGCCCCAGTACTTTGCCGCAGAACCAGCATTCAAAAACAACAGATAAATGAATGACTCGGTGAGCTTAGACATGGTGCCAGACTTAATTAGTTGATGTACATGTCCTGATGGATAAGGCCCTTGTTAGATACAGTTCATTTCTCATTATTACCTTTTTGATCACCAGATTTTCAAGTTCTCCATTGTAAATCCCACTACATGCTGAATTCAAAGAAACAAAGGGCCAGACCTAAAAAAAAGACTCAAAGGTTTCCAAATACTGTATCACCTTTAGGCCCGTGCAAGACATGAAGGTAAAGGCATGATGGGATCTGATGTGGGATCCACACAGTGATGCTTCCTGCCATACCACATGTGCATGGCAGGAGGCATGATTGTGAGATAAAGTGTGATGGGATCTGACGCTCAATTGCTGGTGTGGGAGGAGCCCAGGATCATGATCCTGGGTTCCCTTGCACTGGCAAGCAGGAAGCTCCCACTACTGAGAGCCCCCTCAGCTGGGCTGGGTCACACATTCAATTAATGGCACAATAGGAACCAGCCAACAAATTATTACACATTTTTTGTGGAATAACATTCATTCCTTGTTTTATAATGCCATGTTAATTGCTTTAACATGTGGCAGGGTCACAATTTAAGACATGATTAACTGGTTAATCAAGTCTTAAATGTAATGAGTGTAACGGGCCAAAGTTACCCAATCCTCAGAATGGAATCTAGGCCCAAGAGTTGGGCATGAGGACCTCCTATACTGGACAAAGTATGTCTACTTTATGTATGTCTACACTGACATTTCAAAGTAGTTTTAAGACCCCAGATCTCCCCTCCTCAAGCTGAATATCACAGGAGTCTTGAATCCTTGAAGCACTGGGACAAAATGTCATCAAAAAGGGTGAGGGTGGAAGCGTCTACATGTGCATATTAATTCAATGAAATAAACTCCAATGCTTATTGCAGTCTGTCTAGGGACAGACATTCAAAAAGCCTGAGCCTGAATTGGTTCAACCTTTGCAGGTCAGTCTAACCTGGCTAGGCCAAACTGGTTTGTAACTGAACAGATATCCCCTCTGGATTGAAAAATGATGGCACATGCCTGCAGCAGCTCAGTCTAGAAGCTAGGGAGCACTAGAGCAGCCCTCTCTTCCCTTCCACAGTGCCCCGGCAGTATGCCCCGATTAGGGAGGGGTTCCCCCTATCCCTTACCCTCATGCCTGAGCAGCCCAGCAGGGAGTTGAAAACACGGTGCTTATCACCCCTAACTCAGTGTTTATCAGCCCATTGAGAAAACAACAGCCTCTCTCATTAGTTCAAGCTCTTCTTAAACATGTTTTTCAAGGAAGGAAGGACATTACCAGCTACATGTTGATTAGTTCCAAAAAGCCCTAAGCTGACACTGTCCTGTCTGCTCCTGTCCTGTCCCCCACAGCACAGACCGTAGCCAGCATGTGATATGCTAGCTAATGCTGAGAGGTGTCTGTGTAAGGCAGAGGGGATGGGGAAATCCCTACTTGAGCAGGCAATGGGGGGAGGGGGGAAGCAGGAGGAAGCCAGACAGAACCTTCTGTGGCTGCCCTCTCTGCTGGAGCTGCAGCCAGGGAGCAGAGGGGCAGGGCCAGCCCAGCTCTCTGGAGCAGAGAGCCCAGCCCAGAGAGCATGCCGGGATGCTGGGGGACTCTGATTAACTTAAACCTGGAAGGGGTCTGGGACAGACATTGCATAAACTGGTTTGACCCAAATCAGTTAAGTCTGATACTACATTCAACCAGGTTTATCTCAAACTGGTTTCAGCCATTTTCAAACTGGTTTATCTGCATTAAACATCTGTTTTCTTCCAGGTTTAAATCAGTTTCTGGTCACTTAAACCAATGTGTGTGTAATGTCTGTCCCTAGCCCCTGAGACACTGAGTAACCAAAAGCAAAAGATTCATGTGGTCAGAATAACAGCAAGAAAATGGGAACATGATTTTGTGGCCCAGTGAGAGATAAACCTGGGTTCTGCGCTCTGCCTTCAGGAATGTTTTGTGCATTTTATATTATACACTCAGTAGCTAAAAAATGAACCATCTTAGGAGAATGCCTCTCCTTAAGCTTTTATATGGTAGTTGGGACACTCATAGAAAGAAGAGATACAAAAAAGAGTCCCTCCAGGGCAAAGGGAGCCTAGAACCCAGATTTTTCACTTCCTGGGCTCTAACTACTAAACTACTGTGCCAAACATAAGCAGATTAGCTATAAGAAATGGATTTGAGGTGCTGCTATAAACAAACATAATATAATGCCTATGAAAGAAGGCACAGTATAATGATGAGTGTAAATATATGACTGCGAAAAAAACTAGTCCAGTCTGATGGAGAGTCTGTAAACAAAGAATTAGAAACCTATTAATATAGACAGAAATATTTCTGGCCCTAAAATTAAATCTTAAATTGTGTACGTTCAACTCACCCAAAGTGTAGTATTTTATGCTGGGATCCAATGTTGCAGTTGCCAAATCCTTCACATTCACATTTGCATCAAAACGGCTCTGGGCTCTGGAAGCATGCCAAAATGCCATAAACCTTGCAATGAATGAAGCTGTAAAAATGGCTAACATACCAAAGTCAAGCATATTCCATAACTCAAACAGGTATTCCTTGGGTCCTTGAGACCAGATTTCTTTACATTCAGACCATATCATGCCTGTGTATGACAGAACAGAGCAAATGCTGTATTAAATCATTAGCTTTGCATTGAGCCCCTTCAATATTTTATTATGAATATGATGTGCAGCAGTTGCATTGTAAAGCATTTTGGCTTATATATTCTGAATCCCTTTTTGATGTGCAAATCTTACACTCATACAGAGACTGCAGGATAATTAGTTATGTCTTCCCCACTACAACACATAAAGCCTAATTCTTCTCACATCCCACCTTTATATTGATACATGTTCACTGACTTCAGCTGTTTAATTTTCAACAGTTAAGTGAATGCAAAATCAGTCATGCAATCCTTTTACATTTTGTTTATTCTCTAGTCTTAGAGATCCCATTTCACCTATACAGTATTTCTAACTGAAAACCCCATATAGCTGATTTAAGAAAAACTTTACTTTAATTTTGACTTGGATTATGCATTCTAGTAACTCAAAGACTTCACAGAAAGTAATGAACAGATTAACTATGTGTGATGCCCAATTCAGACCTAATGGGAAGAACTGAACTACTGTAATCACAATAGAGTTGCTCCGAGCAAGATTTTTAAAGGTACATGAAAACCAATGAGAGTTAGGGAACTAAATACCTCCTAATATCTTGTCCATTTAGACTGGGACAAAACCTTGCTTACCTTACTCAAATGAGTTCCCTAGTGAATTCAAAGGAAAATGAACCTCCTTACCACATGATATTTACTACTGTAGAACGTGCTAGCACAAGATCTGTGCTCAAATTGTCATACTTTAGTCCCACGTATTTTAAAAGCATAACTGACACTTAAGGGATACACATTTTGGTTTATCTTAGTTACCAATCAAAGTTCTTTAAAACAATAATTTATATAAAAATGTCACTGTTCTGGCATATTAGCAGAAACTACATATTCTCAAGGTTGCATTTGTGAACAATGCAAACGTAAAGATTTTAGAAATCCTTTCATTTTTCTGGGCTCAGTTTAGTCCATGGTATTTCTCAGTCACACAGTCTTTGTATTTTTTTAGAACTTTGACCCTTGATTTACACTAATTAACTAATTGCAAAGTTCCCTTCTCTGATGTAACATGTTACTACCTTATAGTGAAGTCACTGATGATATTTTAAATTGTACTTAGTGTCAGCTTCTCATTGTTCTTCCAAGTATAAATAAAAATCTTCTGTCGGAAGCAAGATCAGTAATAAACAAACAAATATATTTGCTCGTCACTATAAAAGAAGCCAGAAGACCTACATTAAATTGGTACAGTGGCATGAAAGTTAAATGAATGTATTTGTGGTTCTCTCTGTTCCACTGCCTTGAAGATATTTTTTGTTGGGTAAAATAAAATGGAAAGTGTGCTGCTTTCTATATCAAGAATGGTTGCACTTATTTCACCAAAATCTCTTTTTTCAAGCCATTTGAAAGGTAAATAAAAATGATTAATAAAAGCATGTCATGGGAGAATGACTTTGTTTTTCATATGTGACAAATCTGTTTTACATGCTAGAAGATGACTACTAGAAGAATAAATATGATCTAGCATTCATGGAAGTCAGTGAGAGTTTTGGATTTAAACAGATCTGTACTAGTGAGAGTCTGATTCTGCAAATTGTTGTTATTCTTACAATAGTTCTTCCTAATGTGAGTATTAATGACAATCTAATACAAATCTAATGGGTTTTATCTGCATACCTCAAAAAAGTGTATGAAAGGACATTATAATCAACATTATTTTCATTTTACAGAGGGCAAATGGAGGCACAAAGCAGCATAGTCCTTTGCCCAATGTCAAGGAGCAGGCTCTGTCCAGAACTAATAACAGAACCTGACTTTCTCAGCCTACTGGAAACAGTCTGCTTTTACTGAGACTATATGCATTACTGAACACTAATCCCAAATAAATAAGGGTTAAGCCCAACATTTCTGAAATAAAACAAGGAAAAGTGTATTTAGTTGTTTACCAATTAACTACCAAATAATGTTTAGTTACTATAGGGATTCAGTATAAAACTGTTCTATTATTTTTCAGCTAGGGCTACTTCAAGTGTTATACAGAGTAATTACAAATACTATGCTCTATCTGTACATGGTCATGGCAGTAATCCATTTGTTATGAACATTTAACTATGTGCTTTATATATCACTTTAAAATATCATTCAGTCACTGTAGAATTTTGCTCTTCAAATTATAATATATAAAGATAATTTGTAAAATTAAAATTCATAGGTTAAATATTTAAAATGTCATTTGTCATCAGTTAATATTTATACAATGCATTGAAATCAAAACCTATATAATTTACATGACCTCCTGTTATATTAATCCAACTGATAACATTTTACAAAATAAAGATACTGACTGTATTTTAAAAAGATACTGATTTGGTTTCTAAAGCTATAAAGAATTACTTGATGCACTTGTGGCTCTGATTCCAATTACAGCATGCCCATAAGAAGCTGGATGCCTCAAATAACAAACTGTCAAAGAGAAAAGCAGATTTTTACTCTAGGCTTCCTTATTTCATAAGTAAAACAATTAAATTAATCTCTGCTGACTAGAAATTAACCCATAGACTGAAACCATAAGCCTGTGACTGATGTTGAATAGGATGTTGTGCTATACTGTATGCTTTTCATATGTAACACTGGTTTCAACATAAGTTAAATTCAGCCCCATTGCCATCATGCAAGACAGAAGTCTAACTGAAAATTAATATTTACCTATTACCCAAGAGATAATGAGCATTTCCATCCATGAGAAACAGGAAGTTTTCATTCTGAAAAGCTGTTTTACATTATCTATAGTTTCATTAGGTCCGAGTTTAGTGCCATTAAATCTGTCAGCTGCATTCATGACTAGTAGACCAAGGAAAATGGTGAAAGAGGCTGCATGTGCTACAAACTTCATAAATGGTCCACGCATTATCCTTCCCAGCTGCAACACAGGTTACAAAACACAAATGATATTGACTTCTTTCAAAGCATATTTTTGTCAGAAATACAGTTAGTACATGTGCGTGCGAGGCCGGCCCATCCTATCATGCAAAACCTGTGGCCACAGGGGCTCCCTGTGTCCGGCCACTTGCCCCCTCCCTGCCACCGCCACTGCCTTTTTCGTGTCAGGGGGCCCCAAAAAATTGTGGGCCGGTCCTGTGTGTGTGCACAGTTATATCATGATGAAATTGTAAAAATTTCAGTTTACTGGCTGACTCAAAAGCAAGAGGGACAACTTCAGTATTAAATATCAGCATTTTTAACAGGTCAGTGTTTGAAAATATTACTATAATTCTTCTTTTAACTCTATATCTATTAACATAGATCAAGCAAAATATTTCTTACTACTGCCAACTCTTTTTAGTTTACATTCCCTGAAATCTTTAAAAGGTGACAAAGGAAGTAGTAAAAATATGCTGTAGCTTGTTAGTAGAAGCACTGAATTCCCAGCACAGTACAGTCGAGCTGAAGTAATCAGTTTTTGATTGATGTGATATTCAACTTAGGAGACAGGTTCAGTTTAGCTTTTCCAATCTGTCTCCCCCTTGCTTATCAAATATAAATAGACCCCCAAAAGTTGTGTTTATAGTTTTGTAAGTTTCTCACATTCTTTCTTCTTTCTTTTAATGGAAATATCTCTGCCCGGCCACCAAGACTAGTGATAAACAGAACTTCAGGATCTTGTTACACCTTATGCTGCAAGCCCCACTCCTTAACCGGCTTAGTATTCTTTGGCTTAGTAGAGCAGTCACACCTTAAGGCAAAAATCCTTCGCTAACTGTTCTTCACCTGCACAGACGTGACTTGCCATTACAGCATGGGCAGGACTAGGAGCTAGGGACAGGACACTGCTCCCCCCAGGCAGAGTTGCAGCAAAACCAGAGAGACCCAAGGAAGCAGCTTCCCTGGTGCTCTCTGGTCTCGCTGACAGTGGGTTTGCATTGAGGGCAGGGCTGCCAGGCTTAGGCCCTGATTCTCAGTGTGGAGCTGCCACAGGTCTACAGGACCAAGTTGCTGCCCTGGGGCTCTCTGGTCTGGTCAAACTGTGGTGGCTCTGTGCTGAGAACAGCAAGCCAGTCCAGGTAGCACCAAGAGGCACCATGGCCACCAGACACTCCAGGGCAATGGTGTTTGCTCTGCCCAAGGTACCCGGGGGGCACTGTGCCTGGCCCTGCTGCATCTCAGCATCCCAGGTCACCCTCACCCAGGAGAGGCCACTGCATTTTAGGATGCTGGAGGACTTTAAATTGGGTGGAATAGTTGTCTGGGCTGACCACACCTTAATGGAAGGAGCAGAATTAGGTGGATTAGGGATAATCCTGCCCTGGAGTGGCGTACCTTTAAGATAAACAATAAGTGCTTTAAACTACATAAAAGGTGTTAACGTGCAGTCAATCCAGGGGTTATGAGCTCCAGAAGCCATGTAACAAGCAAAATTACTGTGTAGCAAGCAGGCCCGTGTGAATAGGCAATTATTTGATTTGGATTCAGATTCAGCCAATTCAGATTCAGTTGATTTGATTCAGAGATTCGAATCGCTTTTCCAATTCAGTTTGGCCAAATCGATACAGAAAAGATTCGGAGCCAATTCAGAGAGATTCAGAGATACGGCCATAGGGTATAATGGGGAATCAATGAAATATCTACAACTTTGTTGTTTTTGGCTGATTTGGGTGAAACTTGCAGGGGTGGTAGCTGCTGCTGAGGACATGAAGCCTGCTGAGGACATGAAGCCAAGTTTCAAGGTGATAGGTTCAGGGGTTTCTGGGAAAGTGCACCTCAAAATCCTGAAAGAAAAACTCATGTCACGTGTGTGTGTGTTAAGCCAGAGTGGAGTGAAAACTACAGGGATGCTAGCCCTTGCTGAGGACACAAAGCCTGCCATGTTTCAAGGAGATAGTTGCAGGGGTTTCTGGGAAACTGCACCTTAAACTGCTGACAAGCAAAACTCATGACATAGGCGACACTGTGCGTGTGTGTTAAGGCACAGGGGGTGAAAACTGCAGGCCTCCTAGGTTCTGCTGTGGCCACACAGCCTGCCAGCTGCCAAGCTCTGATGGCTCATTTTGTGTTTTTATGTTTATATGTTTATTATGAAAAAAAACCGAAATAGAAAAATATAGCTCAGGAAGTTTTTGGGTTAAAAAACCCTTTGTCAGGATGAGGAAGTATGTGCTGTTAGTGTGTTTCCTGGTCCTGGATGGAAGGAATAACAAAGAAGCCAGAGGCTGGCCTGGCATCAATGCAGGCAAGAAAGCCAGTCAGTGAAAATGGAAATGGAGGTGTCATGGGGTGAGGGACAGGCTGTGGGGGAGGAGGGAGAAGGGGGATGTAGCAGCACAGGTAAAAGTGCATAGGTACCTGGGGAGTCAGATGTATCAAAGACAACAATACCCAACTACCTGTGGGGGCACATTCATCACCAAAAAAATACTCTGCCTCCAGTCTCTCAGGCCTGATCCTGAGAGGGAACAAATTACATGCCACTTTTCACAGCCAGGCCTATGAACTGCACTTCATCAGCCTCCTAAGTACAGAAACTCATGGACTCAATATAGATTAGACAGTGGAATTCTGACACACTGCGACCTGCCGGACATCCGACTCCCCAGGCACCTCTGCACTTTTACCTGCGCTGTTACATTCCCCTTCTTTGCCCCCCCTTCCCCCCACCCCTGATGCTGCTGGTGCTATTGGTGTTGAGACAGCTAAGTTATTCTGACCTGCTGTTGTTTATAGCGGTGGACCGGACTGAGGCTGTAGGGGAGGAGGAGACCTCACGGGGGCACACTGCCGTGTTGTGGAGAGGCCCCAGCACCAGGAAGGGTACACCTGAACACACACACAGTCCCACAAGCACCCATGTCACAGGTTTTGCCTGCCTGCGGCCAGAGGTGCAGGGCCCCAGAGCCCAGACTCCCCCTGCACCTATCTCCTTGACAGCTGGCAGGCTTTGTGGCCACAGCAGGCCCTAGCAGGCCTCCAGTTTTCACTCCACTGTGGCTTAACACACACACGACATGAGTTTTGCTTTCAGGATTTTGAGGTGCAGTTTCCCAGAAACCCCTGCACCTGTCATCTTGAAACTTGGTAAGCTTCGTGCCCTCAGCAGCAGCTACCTGCAAGTGTCATCTGAATCAGCCAAAAAACAACAAAGTTATAGATATTTCATTGATTCCCCATTACACTCTATGGCCAAATCTCTGAATTGCCTAATCTTTTCCAATTGATTCAGAAGCTCCAAATCGATTTGGAAAGTCTAAAGCTTCTAGCGATTCAATTTGGATTCGTAGATTCAGTCTCCGAATCATCTCCAAATCCAAATCATGATCCAAAGCTTTGTATATCCCTAGTAACAAGGCCTTTAGGCTGATTTTTGTGACATTTAACAGAACTTGAAAATTTCCCTATAAACTCACACCAACCCAAACTATTTTAAATGATTTATTTTATAGGCCTATATACTTCTTGTTAATACTAGCTAAATAATCTGATTGCAAACTGAGAATATATGCCTCTCCATTATCTGAGTGATGGCAGCCACTGTACGTGCCAAAATATGAAGACTTCACTATTAAGAGCAAGGAGAGACAGGGAGCATTCATTACAAAAAGGTGGGTTTCTTTTACAGTTACTGATGAAAGGTCAAAGTCAGGCTCTGGCCTACATCAAACTCAAGTTTAGGTAAACATGGAACAAGTGGTGAGTAAAGGATACAGTAATAAGGTCTCAAACACAGATAACTTACTCAAGGAAATAAAAAGAGACTGTTAAAGGAACACTGTCAAGGTTAGCAGGCTCAAAATTTGACCTCTACTATTTTATATATCATTTGCAAATCCATGCAATTCATCCCAGAATAAATTTCTATCTTAATAAAATTAATTTGTCTTTTTCTAAAACTAAAGAATTCCCTCAGCCTCAAGAGGCAAAATAACAAATTAAATTGTATACACTATAAAATTAAAGGATATTAGTCAGAGGAAAAGATTTCATTTTCAAGTGTCCATGGAGTGGTTATAAACAACTGTGAGTAAAAGAGTTTGAAAATGATAAACAGAATACCTTGACAGTGTCCTTTAAAATGCATTATCTTGTGTTCACAAACGAGGATAGGACTGGGAGACAGATGCCAGAAACAGACACCCAGGGAAGAAGAAGAAATATTGAAGGAAACCAGGTTAATACCAGTCAATCAAGAAATATTAAAAACAATCTAAAGCCCCCCAAAGAGACAGAAAAGTCTTTATTAGCTATAATTAAAAAATCATTGGTAATAAAGGATGACTACAGATAGGTTGAAATTTATTTTGACACCTATATTTGGGATGTGACCTGTGACGGTCTAGGAAGAGTGGCTTGTATGTGCATTTGACTACCTGTGGAGAAGACTGTGAGAGGGAAAGCATTTATCAAGCACAGAATGGGGAAGCACACACTGGGTGCATCTACATGTTCATTAATGTGCCTTAGATACTGCACATTTAGTTTAATGCTTCCTTAATAAAGCACTAACTAAATGCGTAGTACCTAAAGTTACTGCACAGTAGTGCTGGTGCACAGTTATTTAGGGCCACTTACTGTGCATTAGCTTAATAACACTGCACGGTAGGCTATTAATTAGGTTTTTGCCATGACATGCTACTGTGCAGTGTTATTAGGCACAATGTGCAGTGTCTCATGTATACATGTCCACAGTGTTTAATACTGCAAAAGGCTGAGAGTTTCCTGCTTAATTTTCATTGAGTTACAAATTAAATATGAGCTAAAGACAGAGAACCTTAGAGAAACATTCACTGTCACACAGGATAGGATTGTCTCCATTTTGGTAGATGAGATGGACATAGAATATGAAAATTAGGATTTCTCATAATGACAAACATTTGTGAGGAAAGAAAAAATGAGGTGGTGAAGAGATAGTCGGCATGTTTTCTAAGGAAGAATCGCTCCCAAGTTCCTCTTGCAGTCATTATTTTTTCTTTCATTTTGTTTGTTATATAAAACATCCATGTTGAGAGCTCCTATAATGTCATTTCTGGAAGACCACTCCCCCTCCACATTTGAGCCGCCTGTGGCCTGGTCATGAGGAACCAAGATGGAATTTCACATTCATATCCCCCATCATGATGCCACGAGCCTACCTAACTGGCTGAATAATTTCATTAAAAATGCCAAATTCTGTTTCTGGACAAAACGAACCCCCTATAAGCTTTAATTACAGTTTTAATATTCTACAAGGATGGGGAAGATTCCGCTCAAAGTTACACTGATGTCAGTGAATTTGACCTTATGCAAATGAGAGAAAAACCTTGATCTTTAATGAGGATGGTCTAAAAGTTAGACTATATGGCTGCACAGAGAACTAACAAGATGCCTGGTGGATGATTGGCACTGGCAAGTCAATCAGTTTTTTTTAGTATATAGGCATAAAAAACCCAATATCTTGGCTAAACACTAGGTCATGTAATTCCATATTTTTCACCTGCAATTCTTTTTATAATTTCAGTTAAATATACCTGATTCCTGTTATAAACTCTGTTTAGGGTTGTTATGCAGGGTTCCTATAATACTCTATTTACTTTGTTGTGAGACTCAGTGGCTGGGATCCTTTTTGATGACAATACTGTATAAAAGTGGTATTACTGTCTCTCTGTGGAACTGAACGATATCAGAAATGAAGATAAGTGAGATCTGGAGTCTTATATAGATCAGTATATGGGCATATTTTATCCAAGATAAATGACCTTTGGAAAATTAAGAAGAAGGTATTTGTTTATAATAGAAAGAGCAAATGCATTTAGACATTGTTTAAATGACACGTAACAGGTAACACATTTTAGTGTGCAGTAAACTGGACATCAGCTGGCAGAATCAGAGCTGGGAGCTGGATGCCTATATGGCTACTCTCTAAGCTGCACACTTATTCCTATGGGAGAAAAGATAAAGCAGATTTAAGGGACACTGTTCTTATAATGAGTGCATGTTACCAAATAGCCAGAGCCATGTTCATGCTTACAGTGAAAAAAACTCTGAAAGTTTTACCACAAGTTCTAGAATGCAGAGATAAGTGTACTGATTTAAGCCAAAAAAATTACTATACGTTCCTTTTAGGGCTGTGCTTCGATTGTGATTAGGCTTTGGAGACGATTCAGATGATTCAGAGGCCAAATCTATGAATCCGAATTGAACTGCTAGAAGCTTTAGGCTTTCTGAATCGATTCGGAAAAGATTCAGAGCCGATTCAGCGATTTGGCCATAGGATATAACGGGGAATCAATGAAATATCTATAACTTTGTTGTTATTCGGCTGATTCAGATGAAACTTGCAAGGGTGGTAGCCTCTGCTGAGGGCATGAAGCCTGACAAGTTTCAAGGTAATAGGTGCAGGGCTCTCCCTGGTGCTGGGGCCTCTGCATGCCATGGCAGTGTGCTCCTCTGAGGCCTCCTCCTCCCCTACAGCCTTGGTCCAGTCCACCACTGTAGATGACAGCAGGACAAAATAACTTACCTGGATCAACACCAATAGCATCAGGAAACTCATGGACTCAGTATACACAATGGAACTCTGACACACTGCAACCTGCTGGACATCTGACTCCCCAGGTACCTCTGCACTTTTACCTGCTCTGCTACATCCCCGGACAAGGGGAAAGAGATTAATGTCATATATCTTGACTTTAAAAAAACGTTTGATCTGGTATCCCATGATTAACTCTTAGAAAAACTGGCCAAATGTGGCCTCGGCTTTACCACAATCTGCTGGCTGGGGAATTGGCTCCGTGGTCAGACCCAGAGGGTGGTGGTTCACGGAAGTCAATCATCGTGGTGCATGTGACCAGTGGGGTCCCCCAAGGCTCCGTCCTTAGGCCTATTCTTTTCAACATCTTCATTAATGATGTGGACATTGGTATCAGAAGCAGACTGGCCAAGTTCGCTGATGACACCAAACTTTTGGGTAAAGCAGCCACACCTGAGGACAGGAAGGTGATCCAGACTGACCTTGACAGGCTCAGAAAATAGGCAGAAGAAAACCTGATGGCCTTCAACACCGAAAAATGCAAGGTTCTCCACCTTGGGAGGAAAAACCTGCATCATGCTTATAGGCTTGGCACTGCTACTGTGGCTAGCACTATGGATGAAAGGGACTTGGGGGTCATGATTGACCACAAGATAAACATAAGACTTCAATGTGATGCTGTGGCTAGTAAAGCGAGCAAAACGCTGGCTTGCATCCACAGATGCTTCTCAAGCAAATCCCAGGACGTCATCCTCCTATTGTACTTGGCCTTGGTGAGACCGCAGCTGGAGTACTGCGTCCAGTTTTGGGCTCCATAATTCATAAAGGATGTGGAGAAGCTTGAGAGAGTTCAGAAGAGAGCCACGGGCATGATCAGAGGTCAGGAAAACAGACCTTATGATGACAGGCTGAGAGCTATGGGATTCTTCAGCCTGGAAAAGCACAGGCTCAGGGGTGGTCTGGTGGCCGCCCATAAGTTTATCAGGGGTGCTCACCAGGATGTGGGGGAATGTCTGTTCATCAGAGCGCCCCAAGGGATGACAAGATTGAACGGTCGCAAACTCCTCCATGACTGTTTCAAGCTGGACGTAAGGAAGATCTTCTTTACTGTCCGAGCCCCCAAGGTTTGGAATAGACTGCTGCCGGAGGTGGTTCAAGCACCTACTTTGAACGCCTTCAAGACACATTTGGAGGTTTATCTTGCTGGGATCCTATAACCCCTGCTGACTTCCTGCCCCTGGGGTAGGGGGCTGGACTCAAAGATCTTCTGAGGTCCCTTCCAGCCCTAATGTCTATGAAATTCCTCTTCCACCCCCCCTTCCACCCCAACCTGTCCCTCACCCCATGATGCCTCCATTTCCATTTTCACTGGCTTTCTTGCCTGCATTGCATGCCAGGCCAGCCCCTGGCTTCTTTACTATTCCTTCCATCCAGGACCAGGAGACACACCAACTGCACGTATTTCCTCAGCCTGACAAAGGGTTT
The DNA here is from genome assembly GCF_000455745.1 of Alligator sinensis. Taxonomy (NCBI): domain Eukaryota; kingdom Metazoa; phylum Chordata; order Crocodylia; family Alligatoridae; genus Alligator; species Alligator sinensis. Next base: position 938,326 of record NW_005842595.1, on the reverse strand, counting down.
TTCAACCAGAAAGCTTGCTAAGATATATTTTTCTAACTATTTCATTTTTTTTCATAATAGACATATAAACATAAAAACACAAGATGAGCCATCACACACCATGAGTAACATATATCCAACACAACGTCTTTACTTCTTGCTGTCAATTCCTTTATAACAAGAAGGCTCTGTGACAGTTCCAGAAGGGTACACCTGAACACACGCACAGTCCCACAAGTACCCATGTCATGAGTTTTGCCTGCCTGCAGCCAGAGGTGCAGGGCCCCAGAACCCAGACTCCCCCTGCACCTATCTCCTTGACAGCTGTCAGACTTTGTGGCTGCAGCAGGCCCTAGCAGGCCTGCAGTTTTCACCCCCCTGTGCCTTAACGCACACACAGTGTCACCTATGTCATGAGTTTTGCTTGTCAGCAGTTTGAGGTGCAGTTTCCCACAAATCACTATACCTATCTCCTTGAAACTTGGCAGACTTTGTGGCCTCAGAAAGAGCTACCACCGCTGCAGTTTTCACCCCACTGTGGCTTAACATACACACGTGACACAAGTTTTGCTTTCAGAACTTTGAGGTGCAGTTGCCCAGAAACCCCTGCACCTCTTACCTTGAAACATGGCAGACATCATGCCCTCAGCAGAGACTACCATGCAAGTTTCATCTAAATCAGGCAAAAAACAACAAAGTTATAGATATTTCATTGATTGTCCATTATACCCTATGGCCGAATCACCGAATATCCCCGAATCGGCCCCAAATCTTTTCTGAATCGATTCGGCCAAACAGAATCAGAAAACTGATTCAAATCTCCAAATCGAATCAGCCAAATCCAAATCGGCCGAATCCGAATTGGCCAAATCCAAAGCCGAATCAAATAGTTGCCTATTCACACAGGCCTAGTTCCTTTCTGGTATAGAAACATACATAAGGTCCAATCTGGACCCCACTACACTAGCCATTTGTAAACGTACAGAAATACAAGATCTCTTTGCTAAACAGCTTAGAAAACTAACACTAGAGTAACTCTAACTGTTGTACTGTGATGAGCTCATTTATAAAGCTCGTTATTCCCAGAAGTTATATATTCTGAGATGAAAGATGCAGATACAATGGGCATATTAAAAAAAAATTGATACTGAGCAATAACTTTTCCCCAGAGGTTGGCACTTGCCAAACACACTGGTATTCGATAAAAGTTAAAGGTGGAAGGGCTCCCAACAGTTTCCCTCAGAGAGAAACTGGCTGAACCTCAAGAAAAGACATGGTATTTGTGTCCTTCAGGCAATCATCAGCTTCCAGAGTCAGACATTTCCAAACAAATTCATTTTATTTTATTGTGAAATTTCGTCACAAGACAGATTAACTAAAATGTCTATCTCCTGAAACAGAGAACAGTTTCAGATACTGCCATTACTGAAATAGAGACAGAGCCATTATTTTGCCCCTCTCAAAACCATGGCATACATAGTATGAAAAAAATCCTTCTCCCACAGTCAATCAGATTCAAGTGGAATTATCACGCATCGTAAAATAGTAATTTCTTTGCTCTCTTCTGTTACGTAATACCCATAAAACAAAGTAAAAACTGGTTAGGAGAATGACTTGATGGCTGAGAAGAACAGGGTTATAAAATTCCACTAATGCATCAAGAAAGTGAACTATTACAATATAATATAATATATTAAATAATATTAAAATTAAAATATAATATATTAAATAATAAATATAATATAATATTATCTCAGTGTCCTGGAACCACTCTAATGCCATTATTTTCCCAGGGCAAATCACCTGATAGTGGCAGAGCAGTGAACCTTATTAACCTGAACTCAAAGGGCATCATTTTTATTATAGATACTCAAAAGCAAGAGGCATGTTTCTAAACCAGAAGCAAAGCACCTAGCAATAACTGTAACAGAGAAACGAAGGCCAGCTTGCCCATTCATGACATATTATATAACAAAAATACTAAACATATATATCAACTGGGAGAGACAGCATTAAAACAGAAAAGGGAAACTGCCAGCTGAACCATAACTAAGAGCGTAATGGTGAGATAGGTTTTATAAAACCTAAGGCAGCTAAAATGATTTTATGATCCAATATAACATTTTCAAAAGAACAACAACAGACATTTCACTGCAGTTTTTGAAACCCAACCACTAAAGTACTGTGAATCCAAACCCGCAGTCCCCTATTCCCTGCACAAAACCCCTAAAAAAGAATTATTAGCAGGCTAGATTTTACTTTAAAAAATTGATGTTTTTTAAAAAAACAACTTTGTTTATAAGATATAACTCGCAAGCTTTCCTTCTGTAAAAAATAGTGCCCCTCTTACTTCTGAGGTAAAAACTTTAAATCAGTGACCAATTAAAACAGATATTAACAACTAAAATAGATGTTTTTTTAAACCCAATGTTTCAGGGGATTGGTAGTTTGTATATCCAGCAGAATGTGCTCATTCTGTGGCGTGGACTATTCATACTGAGATTCAGCTCTAAAATTTAAGTCCAAATTAGAAGTCCAGAATACATGCGGAAAAGACCATGTGGTTGAGTTGAAAAAATCATGAGATGAAATAAGACTTAACATTATCTTGAGAAACCTGCAAGTTGTAGTAGAGAGAGATACAATGAGCAAGACACTTAGGCACAGTTTTCTTGGTAACAGCAGAATTTATTGTGTTAATGGTAAATCTAAAGGTTATATATTTTTTCTATATTTTATTCAACCTAAGTATATTTGAGGCTGTGAAGGATGGTCTCACTGGGATACAGAATGAAATTCTAATCTTACTGAAGTCAACAGGAAACTCCTATTGATGTAAAACTCCCACTGACTTCTATGTGGCCAGTTTTTCACTAGGGTATTATGTAGCTTGTTGTTTAAGCCCCAGTTCCAGTCAATATATATCATATATATTCAGGCCTCAGTTGTGCCAATGTGCTCACTAGCATAATTCACACAATTCAATTCAGTGGATTTACAACACCTGTACCCAAGGAAAATCATCAAAATGAAAATCATTTTAACTTCTAACATGGGCATGTCTGTGTTGGATAGACATTTAAGTAACTTGTATTTTTTATTTATAGGCAGGAGATACAAACAACTGCTGTTGTACTTTGAAAATACAAAGCAGTTCAGGCTTTGATTCAATATTTAAATTCTGATAAAAGATGTTTAAGTTAGCTGATACAATGTGATATTATCTTATTTTACTTCAATGGAATTAGCTTAAGGTCAGGTACAGACTTGTTAACTTGATACCTGAATGATACTTTTGGCATAATTTATGTGCCAAGGGTGGAGTCACCCTGGCCACATAAGTGTCTACACTTAGGTGTTCCAAAACCTAAAATTTAGGCACTTTTGCACAAAGAAGGCAATCCAATTTGACTGGGTTTAGATGCTGTAGAGAGCTTGATGATACCAAGAGATTCTCCAGAAAGCCTAGAGATACTCATAGGTAGCCAATATGAAATATCAAGCACAGGGGTCTGTCTTAATTCTGCTCTTCTCAAGAGTTTCTGCACTTCCATTCATTTGTGAACCAGAATGTCTACTCTGGCTTGAGGATAGGCCTATTATTAGGCACTGGTAATTCTCTAACAGCCCACTCCTGGGAGAGAGAAGACGGGGGATGAATCTCCCATTACTTAGGTATGTGATCTAACCACTAGGCTACTGGGCAAAAGGTAGGTGCTACTACTACTGATTTTTTAATATCAAATTCAATCTTGTGCATGTGCATAAATGCGATTCAAGCACACCAAGTGTACTGGGTCCCTTCAGTGTCTCTCTAGAGCCAAACTCGTTTACTGTGGAAAGATAGAAATTAGTTGCTTTGGAGATCAAAGTGGATGACTTCTGGGAATGCTCAGGGTAAAAGCCTAAGACGCTTTTCAATACAAAAGTGGAGGTGTTATGTAACTGGGTTCAGCATATAGACCAGGGCTAGCCTTAACTTTTTTGGAGCACAGGTGCCTAAACTCTAAGCAAGTCCCATTTAGATGTCTACAGTAAGAAAGAGGACCTAGTCTTAAGTTTCAAAAAAGATCAGCTATAACCCTGCTCTAGAAGCCACAACCCCCTACATTTTGGACTAAAAAGTTCCCTATGTGCCTGTATTTGAGTTTCTATGCTTGCTTTGAAGAGATCCAACCTGAACACCTAGATGCCTAACTGTTGCCTAACATCCCTTGCAATCAAATTCAACATGTAGTTTGCTAGAGGAGCCCAGTCCAATAAATGTCCTGAGAATACACCCAAGGCTGACACCAACAGCACTGCATTCAGTATACAGTGTGACAGTCACTTTTGCTCAAAAACATGCTTGTGGTAGTAGTGGCTGAGTAGTTAGAGCATTTGCCCAGGAAGTGGGACATCTGAGTTCTAGATCTTTTCTGCCTGATGGGACTAACACCCACATGTCCTACCTTCCAAGAGAGTGATCTAACTACTAGACCAGTGATGCTCAACTAGGGTGTCATGGCATCCTGGGGTGCCTCTAGATTCTTTCCAGGGTGCTGTAGGATGCCACACAGTGTTAGCACTGTTAGGTTTACAAACATGATTCACAAGGCAAACCCAGAGGTTCCAAACATGAATCCATTGTCGTGGTCTTTCCAAGTTCTTTGCAATAGAAAAAACACCTTATTACTTTTCTATAGGTGGGAAAAAAAGAGTGAAAACTAAGAGCTGGCATTTTCCAAGGGGTGCCTTATGTCGATCCAGGGGTGTCTCAAGTCTAAAAGAGTTGAGAACCACTGCACTAGACTCTACAATACTCCTGTTGGGAGTTGGAGCACAGTGCAGCCAAGATTGAAAGAGCCATGAGTTGTAAGCAGAGCAAGCAAAAAGGAGTCTGATGTTAGTGTCCGGTGATGAGAACACCTAGGAGAGAGTAGGGGGTATGGGTCCCATTCAAAAGGCAGGTGCTTGTATCACTACCATTATCAAGTAGTCTGGTGATTACCTTCAGAAGCACCTGACTGCCTAATATGAAGTTCCAAATCAAGTGCTTAAGGTCCTGATGGGGTGGAAGTTCGGATTTGTCACTGTGCTTCATAATTCTTATCGACTAATTCCAGGTGTCTTTGGACTCTTTGAATTGTTCTTTGGAGGTAGCTAACCCTCTCCATTGTCTGTATAGTGAGCTTAGTTAGGCATACAGATCTGCTTCTCTTGATCACTCTCCTGGGATCTGGTACCAAACTTTTAGGTGCTGCAGTGCCTAAACAGAGGCACCAAGGAGCCAATCTGAACCTGAGAGTCCCAGTCTCTATCAGGATGAGATCCATGAATTTTTCTGCTAACTATAAATGTATTCTCATTTTCCCACTAACTGAAGTACGTAATAACAGCACTATCTGAATTATCTGACAGGCAATTTATTTCTTACTGAAAGAATATTTAGGGGGGTTTTTGTAACAGTCTTCTCTCAAATCCCTTAAAATTGTTCATTATTTTCTTGTTAAATAATCTCATTACCATATATTTATTTAACAGCACAGCAATACAATTAAGAGTTGCTTAATTCATTATTTCTAAATTACTATTTCTATTTGCAACAGTTACCCACTCCTCATTATTTCATGTAATATTCATTGTATTTAACAGAATACATTTACTTGCTTTTATTGTCACCATCAGATTGTATTATCCTGCAGTCATTCCATTATGGCATTACAATAACATGCTACTGAGCATTGCTAAGTACATCAGTAATTGTTTAGAGGTTTCATTTGAAACCTGCATGCACAATAGAAACTTGAAAGCAAACAAGACACAGAAGTTACTAAAAAGCTGTTACAATATTGCACAGACTAACCTTGCTGCATGGAGCAATCCAGTAAGCCACTGACAGGAATGGCAGCCCCACTGCAACAGCAAGGACAACTAGAAACTTCACTGCCATGGTCTGCTGCCGTAAACCTGATAGATTTTCATACCAGATTGAGAGAAGTTGTTGCTGGCAGTTTGGATGTGCTACAAACTACAACAAAGAAAAGAGAATAAAACAAAAGAACTTTATTACCAGCAGGGCCGTCCCTAGCCAGGGAAGAATTGGTGCGACCGCTCCGGGCCCTGCAGACAGTGCTGCCAGCTCCACTGCGGCTGCCATGCACCACCGGCTATGCGCTCCCCCACCTGCCAATCCCCCACACCCCACTCTCCGGCCACTTGCCACCCCCCACTCCCCGCTCTCCAGCTGCTCGCCACCCTCCCCCATCCCTCATGGGCTGATGTCTCTGATTACCAGAATACCACTAATTAAAATTCTAGGGCATTTTTACATGTGCTGCAGAGGTTGGGAAGGAGGGGGTAGCTTTAGAGGGGCTCCAAGAGCCACTCTAATTACAGCGCCTACAGCGTCTCATGTATCAGCATCCCTGAGCTTCAAAATGCTGGTGGGGGCACTTTAACTAAAGCTTGTCAAACAAAATTTACTTAAAGCAACCCCACCACCATTTTGAAGCACGGGGACACTGATACACAAGATGATGAAGCTAATTAGCATGCTCCAGCAGACTTGATTGAGTCTGCTCCAATGTGCTGTAATTACAGCACTTCGGAGCAGCCTCCCCACACGTGTACAGGTACCTCTAGACACCTGAAATGTAAGAAGAGCAAATTGGTTAATTTTCAGTACACCGTTAACAAAGCAATGCAATAGGCTCTTCTTGATTAGTTCCTTAGTATGGAAGGAATAATTTCTACATGGATCTTTGACATTTTTATTTCCTAAATATACAATGGATCCAGTTTAGCTGGTTAAAATTCTTTTGGGGGGAAAAACCCCAAAACAAAACATCTCTTGACTTGAAGCATAATGATTTTAAGTATACTCACCTAACATCAACTATATTTCAACAGTTAATTTGTCTATGCTTCTATCTTCATCCCAGATTTATTTTAATGGTTTATATAATTTAATAGAAATATGAAATGAAAAAATGATAATAAATGACCTCCTAAAAGATTGCTCTATTCACAGTTTAAGTGTTTTTCTTACAAAGTGAGAATACTATGAAATGATTGCATATTAATAGAGCACTTTTAATCTGAAGTCTATTAAAATCTATAGGAATGTTGCTCTAGACTTCACTGTATTCATCATCATTTGCATCATCATTGCTGTATTCATCATCTGTTAATATATAGGTTAAAGATGGGGTAACATGGGGCATTATGGAGTGTTTCCACATGAACAGGTCTTCATGTTGATATGTTTAGGAAGTTGCCATCAGTATGTTGCAAAAGATTTCAGGAAATCACAATTTGCAGGGTTACCCCTGTGGTGCCAGTAACCATGATACTTCAGGTTTTCACAAAGGACTTTTACCAGGAAAATCTGTTATGAAAATACAATTGAAAGTGGACTGGAGGACAATTTAAACTCTGTAAAAAGATGGCATGTCTCTTAGAAACATATAGATGTCAATTCCTATTTTCAAATGTATGTATGGAAATAGAATATGGAAATGGAAATAGTGTTAGAGGGAAATTGTAGCCATGATGGTCCAGGAAATATGTGAGATGTAAGGATTTCTTAGGGTGATATCCTTTATTGAACCAGCTGCATAGTTGGGATAGAGTCAGACAAGACTTTCAATGCAAAATATCAGGTCTGTGGAAGTCAGCACAGCACAATAAAAAAACACCTACAAACCACCATATACAAAAAAACAACAACCCATGGACCATTCTACTTATGTTCACAAGTCAGGCCCTCAGATACCACACCTGCTCTCAGGAGAACACTCACGATTAAAGACCAACTCAAATTGTGACTTCGCAATTTTCATGGAAACTGTGAAAAACGGCAGTTTCTGCAATCTTGCACAGAATCATCCTAGAAAACTTATTGAAAGTGGGAGCCAGAAGCCACTGCAGCCTAGCCTCACAGCCCATCACTGGGAGAGAAGCTGCTGGCATGAAGGGGAGCACCCAAGATGACAGCCACCCACTCCTCCCTCTGCTGCTGACTGATGGGCAGGGCTGCCTTTCATATAGCCCTGCCCTCTCTGCCAATCAGCAGCAGGCTGGGGGGGGAGAGGGCACATGAAGGGAAGCCCTCTCCACCAATCAGCAATGAGAGGCAGGGTTGCTGGGACACCTTGGTCAATCAGCAGTGCGGTGGGGGGGGCTCACTGTGAAAAGGCTGCAAAAAGGGCATTGGGTGCTGCAAGAGGCCTACAAGTTTTCCTTTGTTTTAGAGCAATTTAACTAGATCCCTGCTCATGATACCCAGCCTAAAATATTCCTTTTTACAAAAACACTGAATAGAGAATCAGACTATGCATATGAAAGAACTATCCAAATACCCCAAAGTAATCTATTACTATACAGAAGGAAAACCCAATGTGAATACACACTTCTGGTGTTCAAATACCATCCTCCTCTGGAACCAATCAGAAAAATAATCAAACAACTTGCGCATTTATACACGTGCTCCAGGAGCTGGGGAACAGGACACTTTAATTAAAGTGGATCTTGGAGCCACTCTAATTAAAGAGCCCAGTATTTCATGTGTTTCAGCGTCCCTGCACTGAAAAATGGTGGCATGGACGTGATACACACAACGTGATAATTACCACACTCCAGGAGACTTGATTAATGGAGTCTGCTCTGACACACTGTAATTACAACACATTGGAGCAGCCTCTATGCATGTGCGTAGGCACCCATTGAGTCTACATGTGACAAAGATCAGACCTTGAAAGAAATATTCCCAGCCTCTCCATTCCTAGCTTCCAAAAAACTCCCTAGCCTTGCCCAAATCACCATCACAAGCTGAACAGACATCAAGTGGGACACAGCCTTGCCTTAGCAAGAAATGCTTAACCCATTTAGACAGCTCAACTTCTACTACAATCAACATCCTTCATAACAAAACCATCAAAATCCACGCCTTTCCCACAATGTGATATATCCAATTCAATGCACCAAATTCCCTCATGGCAATTATGTGACTGAAAGTAAACAGCAGCTATGCACCACAATGAAATCTCACAGAAAAGATAAAGGACAGGGAGACACATACTCTTAAGAGCACAGTTCTCATAGAACAACCACTCCCTCCCTGACCTCACTATCATGCTCAAAAGAAATGTACCTAACACCTTTAAAAGGAGAAATTGGGAACAAAAATTTATAAGCTCGCTAGATCCTAAGAACCAAGTCCGTAACACTGTTAACAGCAAGTACATATTGGTTTTATAACCTACCTGATTCCTGAATTCTTCCCACACATGAAAGGTGATAATGACCCTTCTCCCTTTTGTAGGCCTTGATCTCCCAGTAATCAGCTTCTTTTCTTCTGCTAACTGTTTGCTACCCCTGGGAATGTCTCTCCCCCCTCTTCCAACTGTATTTTATTATGCTGTGCTGGTTTTCACTCCTCAGACCTGATGAAAAATGTCTTGCATTAGAAAGCATGTCTAACTGTATCCCAACTATGCAGCTGGTCCAACAAAAGAAACTGCCCTAAGAAATCCTTGCTTCTTTACAGAGAAATGGCTTTTTCTACAGAAAGGGTATAATGATTTGAGTATGGAATAAAAGGATTTTCTAAACACTACAGTCATTTACTGTGCTGATAGCTAACCTTAAACTTCAAATTATACACCTGTTATTTCAACACTTAAATTTCAAACAAGTACAGATATTCACACTAGGCTGCATGAGCCATCATCAGAATAACAACTTGAACAGTACACATTCTAAACACAAATGATTATAGACTATTTATCATTATGTTAAAGATACCACTGCTTGATCAGTCCAGGAATCAATGAGGTGATTTCATAATAATTGTATATTGTGGGGGGGGGTTCTGTGTGTGTATGGTGGAGTGTGTGAGGGGTGTATGGTGGGGTGTGTCTATATGTAGGGGGGATGTGTATTGCTTGTGTGTGTGTGTATGGTTGTGTGGCATGTGTATGTGTATATGGTGGGGGGTGTATGGTAGGGTATGGGGGGGTTGTGAGGAGGCATGGGAGAAATGTGTGGGAACATAGTTTAATGTTGGGGGTTGTGTATATATGAGCAGGGTATGGGTGTGTGGCATTTGTGGGGTGTGAGAGAGGGTGGGGGGTGTGGGGATGCCCCTGTACCCCTGCCATGGTGCAGCAGCAGGAGGAGGCGAGGGCACTCAGGGTACCGGTGCCTGGCAGGGCACGGCTCTGGCTAGCACTGCACATTGCGGTGAGGGGCACAGTCTCCATGGGGGCAGTTGGTATTGCTGGTGCTCCCCACCATACAAGTGCACTTGCGCAGTATGGGCCCCAGGTGCTAGAGCTGGCTGTCTTCCCCTCTGGGGCTGTGTGGCATGGGAGGGAGCCCCAGGCGCCTTCCCCTGGGGGGCGGGGAAGGCAGCTGGCTCCAGAGCCTGGGGCTTCTCTCCTGTGCCACTGTTGCATGGCAGGGAATGCCAGTGATACAGACTGCCCGGTGGAGGCTGCGCCCCTCACAGTGATGTGCAGCGCTGGCCGGAGCAGCACCCCGCCAGGCACCAGTGATCTGAGTGCCCTTTCCTGCTGCTGCAGCCACTGCCTATCAGGGCTGTGCACTATGGAGGGAGTGTAGGGAGGTCCCCATGGCCCCCTTCCCTCCCTCCCTCCCTTCCTCCCTCCCATGCTGCCCTGCTGAGCTCTGTGCTGCTGCTACCCACCCGGGCACAGGCTCTGTGCTCCTGCCCAGCTGCAGCTTCACCCCCACTTCTTCTCTACCTGCTGCCAGTGGGAGACCAGGGAAGCGGAGCAGGTCCCTGGGGGCTGCAGAAGTGGCAGCAGCAGCCCACCCAGAAGCTGTGTGCTAAACAGGCTGGGCCCTTCCGCCTGCAATGGTGGAAGTGAGGCGCAATAGTGTATGCTTACATGTGGGTGCCTCACTTCCACCCTCGTGGGCAGAAGGCCTGGGTGAGGCACAATTCCTTGGTGCACGCGGCGGGCTGGATGAAAGTGCCTGGCACACGCAGTCTATATTTTGCCTGCCCCTGGCCTATTGACATATAAATTCTTTATGCTCTTATTCTGATGTTCTAGAGCTTTACTCTCCCTGTCTTGTATATGATTTGCATTTATGAATCAAGGAATTCAACAAAATTTGCATTCAAGATCCAGACCAAGGCATTAAACTGGCAAGAAAATGAACTAGGAACTGGTAGAAGGACCAAAACATACAGGTGATATATTCAAAGCAATGTGGATCATTGAGCAAGCTAATATCCATGCTTCTTCAAAAGTTGGCAAATCTGTATTACCATAGATTGTGCCACAAACCAGCTGCAATGACAGATATGGATATTCCATAAACTAGAAAATGTTACACATGTATTTGCCTTTCAAAATAGGCAAGGCTTGACAGTAAATATTTTACTTATTAACCTGCAGTCAGTATGACAACATACTATATTATTCTTTATAAATAAATATATACAATGATTTTAGAAGGCACATTAACTACCTCATTTCTCAAAATAAATAAATCAGGGCAAAACCTGTAAATTATGTTAATACCTGACTAGCAATACAACACTGTTACTGTAATCTTTCAGTATGAGTGTAAGCAACATCCATCCTTCATATCTGTTCTTTATTTACGTGTCAGTTTCTTTGGTGAAGGGACTCTTCTACTGGTTGTCCCAGTTCACTTTGCAGTAGGACTCAGATAGCGATTGGGGTGTCTGGAATGCTACCTTGCTACACGTAGTGAATAATAATATACTTTCATAGGAGTGACACAATTTAAACTGCTATTTTATTAATACAGTGGCTTACTTTCTTGACTTCATATTTAATGGCAAGTTTTAAACGGCTGAGACTGGGGCGACCATGTTCACCATTATTATGGTTCATCTCCACATCTCCATTCAAAATAGCTTCCACTTCTTCAGTATTTCTGCATAAATCAAGAAGTCCAACTACAAAATCCTTGCACTGCACAGACAATTTCTTGTAGTCATTCTAGAGAGGGGGGAAAGAAAAAAGAAATTAGCATCCCTTTTCAGACTATGCAGAAGAAAAAAAATTCAATTGTTGAATATGACTTTGAGTGATTTAGATAGTAATAGGTTTGTCATTATGGTCACATAAGAGAAACAAGAACACCCACAGTACATGCATATAGCTCTTGTCAAATAGGTGTTATTTTTCCACCTTTTTCATGACGTGAATCTGAAAGTACATACAGACAAATGCTGCCATTAAAAATCAGTAGTCACGCCAATTTAATGAAGAAGAGAATTTCACTTACATCACTTTTAAGACTAGAAGGGAGCATTGACTATCTAGCAAGATCTTCCCCACAGTAAAGATTACAGAATGGCATTAAGTTCCTACATCAAACCCTTAACAACTTCTTGAGCTATAGCATGTATTTTAGAAAGTTACCCAGTCTTGATTTAAACACAAGATGAAAGAGAATCCGTTATATCTTTATGTAAATTATTCTAATGATTAATTCCTCTTAGTGTAAATCAACTGTTCCAGCTTTCTGTTTTGAATCTAACTTTTGTTTCAAACTACTTCATCTTTGTCTGCTAAATTGAACTGTGTTCTATCAGAAATTTTTGCTCCATGTACTCATGCATAGCCTTTGAATTGGATAAGATAATACATGGAGTTCCTCTACTCTCTCATCAGAAGACTGCTTTTTTCAGACCCTTAGTCATGCAGGGCCTTGTTGCACCTGAGGCTGTGAGCCTCACAAGTGTTGTTTGGTGTTATTGCTTGCTTGGAATTTGGGGCAGTTACACCAATAGTCTAGAAACCTTCTCTGTCTCCCACCTGCAAAGCTGTGACTTGCCACTAGAGGCCTGGTGAGTAGGGGCAGGACTAGGAGCTGTAGCTGTAAATTGCCACAAGAGGGCTGGTGAACCAGGACAGGCATCTTCCCCTGCTTTATGGGTGGGGGTCTGCTTTATGGGTGGGGGTCTGAGAGATCCTGGGATACTGGAGGATTTCAGCTTGGGTGGCATGTCTATGGGGAGTGGCCACACCTAAATAGAACAGGAGCTGGGTAGTGCAGATCAGAGGTAATCCTGCCTGGAGTGGCATAACTTTGAGTCACATAACAAGTGCTTAAAACCACTTTAAGGTGTTAATGTGCGAACAATCCAAGGGTTAAGAGTTCCACGATCTACCTAAAATTACAGTATAACAAGGCTTTATACAGTTCTTTTCTGATCCTTTTCCAGTTGCTCATCATCCACGTTTAATAGCACCAGAATTCATCACAGTATTTCAGAAAGAGTCTCACTCAGATGCATAATGAGAATATTGATTAGTAATAGGGAGGTCATATTACCCTTTTATTAATTTTTATAAGTGGAAGGTTAATGACATGATCATCTTCCACCCCCCCCAAAAGGGAAAGAAGGCAAAAAATAGAAACTCACAGAAGGATGTCTGATGTGTGTCAGCTCCTCCAGCTCGTCTACTATTGAAAGCTACCTCTCTGTGTACTAATAAAGTTATACCATATACATAGCTGCTTCCCAGAACCCCTTCCACAGGCACAGGGTCCTTTTCAATTTATTCAGTCCTCAGTCCATCAACTTTGATGCTTCCAATAATTATATTTCTACTAAAAATTAAATCATAAAAGAATGAAACTTGGGACTTTGTCCAGAGAGGCAAGAGGACCTCTATGGCTTTTTATCCTGGTCACTGATTTTCATATCCAATTTAATTTTCTGTGAGTAAGTTATCACCATGACTCATGTTCACCCCTCTTTCCTCTCCTCAGTTAATAAACCCACTCACAACCTTTTCTCTATTCCTTTCTTCTGAATCCCTCTCTCTCAGGTAGTCATCCTCCGGAAACAGGTGTATCCTGGGAACACCTCTGGGAATATCCCTGAAGGTAGATGACTACCGTGGGAATGGAGAGCTGGTCCAAGTTTACTCCCTGAGGACATGCCCTAGGATATGCTTGTTCTTCAAAAGCTGGGTACTCTCACACTCCACCACAAAACCAGCATGTTACTCCAATAGATTATCAGGATGATTGCATCCCAGTTTTGCATTGCATTCCAATCAGGTGATTGCTCAAACAGCATAAAAATAGTCACATATAAACTATCACGTCTGCATAAACCTATCTGCGATTCATTTTTTTAAATAATGTCATCTTAGTTTAGACATCTCAGATTTGTCATAAAGTTGCAAGGAATATTAATGCAGTTACCCTACAAAGAAGATGCCAGAAGCCAAGCACTGAAATGAACAATGTCATGACAAGTTGTAGTGCTATGGAAGTGGAAAGCAGATAAACCAATTTTCTCTCTCTCAAAAAAAGATACACAGATAGTAACAACACCTCCCCCCACCACGTTTCTTGCTATGAGATCAATTTTGTTTGTTTGTTTGTTTGTTTGAACAGGATTAGAAATGGATGCTCTGTATTTTCCTTCTGCCTGGAAGTTCCAAGCTAATATTGAAAAAGCTCAGAATCAGTCACTTTACACATTTTACTTATCTTGCCTGAGCTAAGGTTATGCCTTCCTTTCTGCCTTAACAAGGCCTTGTGAATTACTCATATCTTGCAATGAAGATCTCAGCCATGGAGTAAAACGTTCTTGAAAAAAACTGAAGAAAAACCCCAATTCAGTACATTAATCAATGGGATTATAGCATATGTCTGTATCTTCTGGCATTGGCTATGAGTAGGGTGTTCACACTGTTGCACGTGCACCCCCTGAGATTGGCGATGCACCTCCTGAAAGAAGTGCTGCCGACGCCTGCGGGTGGTTATTGCTCACTACCCCCTCCCCTTGCTGCTGACACCGCGGGCAGCATCTGTGGGTGGTTGTCAGCTGCCAGTTAGTGCTCACACCCCCTCCCACTGCCAACAATGCTGTGGCTGCCTGCAGGAGCTCCTTGCTCACTGCTGCCATGCCCCCGCCGCCGACCACCGCCACCTGCGGGTGGTTGCCATGCCCTCCCCCCCACACAGCCTCTGGGGGCATGTGTCATTTATGTCTTCTGGTGTGATCTATATATACTTTTTATATATCTAGTGATTAACGATTGGCAAAAAAAATTAAAGTTGCATTTTACAAAGTCTACCATCTTTTGTTATTTTGAAAATTTTAGAAAAAAAACATTTTACTGAGTTTAGGAATATATGTTCTGATCATCTGCTTTTTATCAAAATGAAAATTATATATTCACCTTTAAAAAGCAACTAAAGAACTGCATGTATATTTTGGGAGATTATACTACTTGAATTTAGGCTCTGGGTATGGTATTCTGGAGTATTTTAGCATCCAGAAAAGGCTAAGCTTATCTATGCATTTTGCTTGTGGCAAACACAAAAGAATACCTATTGTCCTACAACACACAGCACTTTCAATCACTAGAGGTACCACCTAAACTGAAGCCCCTTCAGCATATGACAGAAGTAAATGAGTGCCAGTGAATGAGCTCTCTGTTATGGCCATGTGACTTTGGAATGGACACAATCTGAAAAAGCTGAAGTTTGTCGGAGACACTACCTTCTGCTCCCTGTAAGAGCAGGGAATAGTGGAAATTAGGGCTGAAGGAATCTAAGGGGCTGGAGAGGATCTGCCTGTATGTATGAAAGAGAGAAAGAAGGAAAGAGAGAGAGCGAGAGAGCATGTCAGGGAGACGGTAGAGAGAGTTAATTGATTTTAATAATTTATGTTGTTACTTTGTATTTCAGTTGATCAGGAAAAATGACAGGGCTGTTTATCTTAGTCTAGTTTAAAAAACCATCAAAAGTGCACAGTGTTGGATGCACACTCTTTTATTACAGTTTGCAAAATCATTGCAGATGGGAATAGGGCACAGCGAGCTAAGATCTCTGTATTTCTGGTTTAGGTTTCATCTTTTTTTTTAATTCAACTTGAGTGCTCAGAAAAGAACTTAGTTCCCAATCCTACAAACTGTCAGGTGCTTAACTTTAGTCATACAGGGCACCTAAACAAGTGCCCTGGGGCATGGGGAATTTAAGCAGCTCTTGAGAGTCGCTGTAGTTAAAACACCTGCAGCTTCTCATGTATTCAGCGCCCTGCATTTCAAAATGGTGGTGGGGGAGCTTTAACCAAAGCTCATTCGATGACCTTTAGTTAAAGCTCCTCTGATGTCATTTTGAAATTCAGGAAAGCTGAATACATGAGATGCTGCAGCATGCTGGAGCATTCGGAGTAGAACGCTCCAGCAGACTAGAATTTGCTCCAATGCCTTCTATTCAGAACGTGTCAGAGCACGTGTAAAAGTGCCCATAGGTATTAACTTGGACTTCTAAGAGAATAGTCATGTATATAAAATTAACACATGGAATTGTGAAGTGTAGACTTTAGAAAGGAAAAAGGTTCTTCATTGTGGAACTGGGCTTGCCAGAATAATTGCCTGTCTGGTCTACTGGGTCTTTGATTCTTGCCTCAGACGTTTACATTTTAAACCTTCTTTATTTTAACTAGCTAAAAGTTTGGGGGATTTTGTTCTATTTTGTAAAATTCAATATTTATCAGAAGACAAAGAAGCTGGAGGTGATAATTCTAGTGTAATAAATTAGCATTGTATTGAGTGAATAATACAGCTAGTGCTGTAGGCATGCTTTGGTTGTGGGAGGGGAAAGAATGGGACCTGAGGGGGCACCTGTACCTTTGACTCTTTAGAACCGATACCATCCATCCCTCCTGTTACACTATGCAATAGCTATGGGGGGGGTGATGAAACCCAAGTGTGTAAGGGCAGACCCCAAGTCATTATACTAGAGAGAATTTCTATGCTGATAGGAGTTTTCCTTTCAAAAAACTCCCCAGGAAAAATGGCACGTCTTTCTCTGGGCTGAAGAGTCATTTTATGAGAATTTTAAGAACATTATCATTTATTAGTGGGTGGTAACTGCAAGTCAATTATTAATGAAAGCTAAGTCAGGAGTTACTAAAAAGGATTGCCCAGATGAGTGCTCAGCAACACTTCCTGAAGATAGGTCAGAATGGTCAAGCTTGAATCTGACATGGGCCAGCACTAAAACCTGACCACTGCCTCTGCCTCTGCCAGTGCTGCCCAGCTGCAGTGCAGCATAGGAAAGCTCACCCTCACCATAGAATCATAGAAAGTTGGGGTTGGAAGGGACCTCAGGAGGTCATCTAGTCCAATCCCCTGCTCAAATCAGGACCAGCCCCAACTAGATCATCACAGCCAAAGCTTTATCAAGCCAGGTCTTAAAAACCTCAAAGGATGGAGCTTCCATCGCCTCTCTGGGTAACCTGTTCCAGTGTTTTCCTAGTCTCCTAGTGAGAACATTCTTCCTAATATGTAACCTAAATTTCCCTTTCTGCAACTTGAGATCATTGCTCCTTGTTCTGTCATCTGCCACCACTAAGAACAGTCCAGCTCCATCCTTTTTCAATCACCCTTCAGGTAGATAAAAGCTGTTATTATATCCCCCCTCAGTCTTGTCTTCTCTAGACTAAATAAGCCCAGTTTGCTCAGCCTTTCCTCGGAAGTCATGTCCCCCAGCCTCTCACCATTTTTGTTGCCCTCCACTGGACTCTCTCCAATTTGTCCACATCTTTTCTGTAGTGGGGGGCCCAAAACAGGACACAGTATTCCACATGTAGCTACACAAGTGCTGAATAGAGGGGGGAAATCACTTCCTTTGCCCTCCTGGCAACACACCCACCAATGCAGCCCAGTATGCCATTAGCCTTCTTGGCAACAAGGGCACACTGCTGGCTCATATACAGCTTACTGTCTACTGTAACTCCCAGGTCCTTTCTGCAGAGCTCCTGCCAAGTCAGTCAGCCCCCAGCCTGTAGCAGTGCATGGGATTGTTCCATCCTAAGTGCAGGACTTTGATTTTTTGGTTTTTGAACCCGAAAGCTTGCTAAATAACTATTCTCCAACCATTTGGGTTGGTCTAATAAAAGATATCAAATTCACCCAAGGAACCTTGTCGGACTTTGCACTTGTCCTTGTTGAACCTCATGAGATTCCTTTTGGCCCAATCCTCCAATTACCTAGGTCACCCTGAATCTTAGCTCTACCCTCCAGTGTATCTACTACTCCCCCCAGCTTGGTGTCATCTGCAAACATACTGAGGGAGCACTCTATGCCATCTTCCAATTCGTTAATGAACATATTAAACAAAAATCGACCAGACCAACAGCTGGGGCACTCCACTTGATACCAGCTGCCAGCTAGACATCAAACCATTGGCTTACTACTCTCTGACCCCCAAAGCTCCAGACAGTTTTCTATCCACTTTACAGTCCATTCATTTAGCCTGTACTTCCTTAGCTTCCTGCAAGAATGGTGTGGGAGACTCTATCAAAAGCCTTGCTAATAATCAAGGTACACCACATTCACTGGTTTCCCCACTTCCACTGAGCCAGTTATCTCATCATAGAAGACAATCAGGTTGGTAAGGGAATCAGGTTGGGGGTGACTTCATAGGAATCCTGCTGCTGCCTGCTGGCAGCAGCTGTCTTCGCAGAGGTGCAGGGCCACTGTTGCACCACTCCCTGGGGGCCCAGACTGAGGATGCTCACGGACCTGCAGGCCCAGAGGCAGCTTGTGCCAGACCTCCCAACCCACCGTGAGCACCAACATGGGGCCCGAGGGCACCAGGCAGCCCCACCATGTCCCTGCACTTCCATAGTGGGTCCGTGCAGGGACATGGCCTCCGGGCGGTTGCAGCAGGAAGGCAGGGAGGGCGCACTCACCCACCCCTAGCCCCCATCCAGAACCCCTGCTGAAATAAGCCCGCCGCTGCTGAGGCTGTGCTTGGTTGGGGGGTGTGCCCCAGGCCCGAGGCAGCTCCATGGTGACCCTGCTCAGATTGGACAGCCTGCGGGGGTCCCCCCTCCCCAGGCACCAGACCCCCTTGTGGGCAACCTTCTTCCCTGGGCTCCAAACCCCGCACACACACCCGCAGCCCCCAACACCTTCACAAATTCCCTCTCCAGACACACGCCACACCCACCCCCAACCATTCGAAGTACCTCCATGATTTTGAGTTTTTCTGCACACAATTTTGAGTTTTTAGCTGTGTGATTAAAATAGTGATTGTGACTAATTTTTTTAATCACGCAAATAATCATGATCACAGTTTTAAATTTGTTTGACAGCCCTGCAAGAATGTTGTGGGAAACTGTATCAAAAGCCTTGCTAAAAATCAAAGGAACACCACATTCACTGGTCTCCTCACTCTCAGATCCCCCCTATTCCCCCTGCTTACAAAATGTTGTAAACATTTTTAGTCTTATAGGAGGTCACCATAACTTACCAAGGATAAAGGATGCAGTAGCAAATATTACTACAAGAATATTACTTGCAGTAGCAAATATTACTTACAAGAAGAATAAAATTTCAATCCAATCACAAGAGCATGTGTGACATCACCTTGCAATCTGCTGCAGGGGAGGCAGTGCATACATGGGACCAAACTATCAGAATTTAGCCCCAGCTTCCCCCTTGCTTCACAAATGATGCCGAGTATATCAGCCTCTTTTCTGGAGTAGCTTATCCCCCAGCTGCCTTGGCCACAGCATAGCTGTATGATAATGTTGCATGATATTACCATACAAGAAACTGATCAGGGAGGGTGCCACTGTTTCATAGATTCATAGATGTTTGGGTCGGAAGGGACCTCAATAGATCATCGAGTCTGACCCCCTGCATAGGCAGGAAAGAG